>NC_068998.1:33720426-33742926 GCF_001194135.2 Octopus bimaculoides
ATATATATATATATATATATATATATATACATGTGTGTGTTTGTTCCCCCCAGCATCGCTTGACAATCGATGGTGGTGTGTTTACATCCCCGTAACTTAGTGGTTCGGCAAAATAGACCGATAGAATAAGTACGAGGCTTCCAAAGAATAAGTCCTGGGGGCGATTTGCTCGACTAAAAGGTGGTGCTCCAGCATGGCCGCAATCAAATGACTGAAACAAGTAAAAGAGTAAGAGTAAAATATATATATATATATTGCTATACTTCGGGATAGTCACTTCACTTTTCTTTTGCCAATTAAACAGGCATCGTTTATTGGATATTCACTTTAGTTTTTATTCATGTTATTTTTAGTTTATACTTTCGTTGAAATTCTTTCATTACACATCTTGTGATCGCATCACTGACTTTCTGTCCCATGTATCTCCTCTTGTCCTGCTTGTACAGAGTCACTGATGAGGTCACAGACTGTGTGATGAAAGAACTTTGACAGACATATAAACCAAACTGTAGATCAAATAGCTAGAGCGTGTGTTTAAGTAGCAAAAAAAAAAAAATACAGGAAAATTGCAGCAAAGCTTGCATGATAGTGGTGTCAGACATGGCATGCAGACCATCATATAACTTCTTTTATGTTTTTCTTTTACTTTATTTTGACATGCACATTGTGTTCTTTTTTCTTCTCTTTCGTATTATGAATTCAGTGTGTGCATGCACATTGCGTGTTCATACTTCTCTTTCTGGTTCCTCCTCAAAACTGTTTATAGATCACAACCATCACATGAATGCAGATTTATGAGGAGCACCTCATGCTCCAATGGTTGTGAAAAAAAATTACCATCTTCAAGTACAATAACATTTGTTTCAAACACATGTATGTATAGACCTATAATTACATGTATACACATAAACAGGATAAATAGGTCCACATAATTATACACCTATACATCAGCATATATTGACATATCCATTTATTTATATATTCATAGATGAAACAAGACTTACAGAAGATTAGTTACTGAAGTCCTGATAGTTACATAAAGTAGTGAATATAAGTCAATATATGTTCTGGAGGAATCACTGCCTGGCTAAGGTTATAAATACATTGATAAATCATAAATTCAGAAGCATTAAACAGAACACAGAATTTCAAACACGTATTTCAATACTACGGATAACCATATCTTATAGACTAACAGCTGTAAAGATGGCACAAGTAATAAACATGTTATAATTACATTACAAACCATTTGATTGACACCTTGATAAATAACATTACTCTGTATTATATAAATCAATACTGAAAAGTGATTGGAGTGAATAATAGATTACAAATGGTAATTATAAACAGTTGGTATTATAAAGATAGAAAAGATAAATAGATAGTTAGTAAAATAAGTGGTGCAAGAGTAGTTAGCATATGGACAGTGAAGTTGATAATAAAATTTTACAGTTCATGAATAATTAAATGCTGTGAGATGAAGTTTTGAGAAAAACAAACATAACACCACTGTAAAGAATCAGTGACTGAAAGTGTGACTAAAGATTATAAACTGAAAGCCCACTACTACTAATAGACGGTTGATTTTCACAAACGTCAGTATTTAAACAATATAACACACATGCACGCACACACACTCACACACACACACATACATGTGTGCATGTGCTGTGGAGTTCTATTTATTGTGTATATGTAACAGATGATAATGGAAGTTAAACATACAAAGCAATTACAAAAAAAAAAAATTTATTAATAAACATGGAACAGAAGTATGGAGTAAACAAACAATAGAAGCATCATATGTTATTACAAAATGCAATTCATACCTTAATTTTGTAATATAATATTACTAGGGTTATTACTGTCTATATGGGGATTTATGCCATGATATCAGCAAAGTCTATATCCATGATGATATGGTTTGAATTATAACTAAATTCAGTTTAATACAGACCAGAGATGAAATTACCCTATACCATCACTTTCATTGTTATTTTTATCAATATTATTCACATTTATAAGGCAGTGAGCAGGCAGAATTGTTAGTAAATGCTTAGCAGCATTTCACCAGTCTTGAGTTCAAATTCTGCTGAGGTCAGCTTCGCCATTCATTCTTTTGAAGTAGATGGAATAAGTTCCAGTTGAGCACTGGGGTTGATGTAATTGTCTTGCCCCCCCCATCCAACTTGGTGGCCTTGTGCCAAAATTTGAAACCAATATTATCCATGTTCTTATTTTCAATACCCAACTGATAATTATTTCATATTATGTAACGGATAAATATCGAAGAGAAATTATATCTGTATTGAATCTCAAATTAATTATTTTTGATAAATGATACATCATGATGATATCTCAAGTAATTCTTGTTTACATAACACACATTTTTCCAACCTATTTGACACTTTGTAGCTGAAAATAACAGAAATTTATTGGTTGGAATCTCTGTATCTATCACACACACATATACACAATGTATGCCTATACATAGTTGTCAAAGACATTGCCTGGATAGGTGGTGTTAATGGTGAGCTACACACCTCTGATTTGCAAAGGACATCATACTCATTGCCAAAGCCAAAGATCAACAGCAGCCCATGCTGACAGAGCTGAAAACCCATAGCTTAGCAGCAGGCCTTAAAATGAACTACATGAAAATAAAATACATATGACCCAAGAACGTAGTATAAAAAGAAACAGAGGTGGGAAGTGATGAAATCAAGGTGATAAAGCAGTATGTCTACTTTGTGCATAGAGTGAATATGCACTGAGATATGGATGCTGAAATCTCAAAGAGAATAGAGGCAGGATGGAAGGCATTTGCCTCAATAAAAAAGGATCTCGAAGCAAAGCTGGACAAGGCTAATACATGTCAGACTCTTCAGTAGCACTGTCCTATCTGCACTCTTATATGCAGGTACTAGAAATTTTATATTGCTAGTATATTATTCAACAAAATTTTAATATATGTATATACACATATATATATGTATACATATATATATAGATATATGCATACCATATATGTGTGTGTGTAAGAGAGAAATAATGAGAGAAAGTGAGAGAATATGCATGCACATGTGCATATATTCAGTTGATCTTGAACAATGTGCTTACAATGTTAAATTTTAGTGTCAAGCTGAAATTTCACCTTCAAATGCATTAATAAATTCTGCTTGCATTGAGTACCTATTCACACACACACACACACACATTTGTATACGTACCTACTTAGTTACATAAATAATATAATGTAAGTGTACACACATACACACACACACATATCTACACACACACATGGAATTTTTTTGTAGAGCAGTATTTAGTAACACATAATAATACACACATGTACAGCAAACTTACATTCTGAATTTACCCTTAAGCCTGTCATTATGAATGTACTCAATATCTTTCTACAACTGAAAATATTTACTTAAGTTACATTTGCAAGCAGTGCTAGAGATAATAATGGAACAGTCAATGATGGAGATTAATCTTAGAAACAACCACAATAATAACAATATGGAAAAACAGTAATATCAATGATAACAGTAATGGTAGTAAGAGCAGTATAGTAGTAATATTGATTATACTATTAATAATAAGGATGATATTAGTATTAAAAGAAATAATAATAATATTTATGAGAAAAAATAATGATAATAACAAAACAACTATTATTATGCTTATGATTATTACTATTTTAATATGTTTTATATTTACCACAAGGGCTATGGAAATGTGGACATTGCATGGACAAGTTACAAAACATGTGGTGGTTTACACTGATTTGCTGAGTGTAAAAATGAAAGAAACAGTACATGCAGTATTCAAAATTTTATAATGCTTCCAAAATAGGGTTATCTTGCAGGGCTAGTTAAACTACCTTACATATCCAAGATTAACTTGCACTTACTGAGAATAGCCCAATTTACTTTTACAAATTTATCAGAGAAAAATACTGTCCTCTCTTCCATCATATTTCTCTCCAAGTTTAACCAAAAATAATTGACGAAGGCTTTGCTGAAAAGAAAACTCCCAGTGTTCAGTTCTTTCAATACCATCTACAACACATCCTTATTTTCCATTACTCTTTTTCCATACTCATCAAACAGAGAAAACCAACTTAATCTTCTCAACCAATTTTCATGATGGATTTATCCAATAACTAAGTTCATGCTCAAGTCATGTACATGCAGAATAGTTTGATTGCTTTATTCCCATTTCTGACACAACCAGATCATAGCACTTCTGTTATTATATTTATTTCTAAAAGCTGCAACATACCAGCCAACTGATTCTCATTGAAAGTAAGACATTTACTTATCTATGGTCCTCTCTGTAATGCTAATATGGCATCATTACTCAGATAGTAGAGGGTTGTTGTCTTCTGACAACACCACAGTTGGTAAATACAATGTTCATATATTAATCTTCATTTGATCCAAGACTGCCCCTCTGTCAAAGAAACAAGTTTTGAGAACATATAGGCACAGAAGTGGCTGCATGGTAAGAAGCTTGCTTCCCAACAACATGGTTTCAGGTTCAGTTCCACTGCATGGCACCTTGGGCAAGTGTCTTCTACTATAGCCTCAGGCCAATCAAAAGCCTTGTCAGTGGATTTGGTAGATGGAAACTGAAAGACGCCTGTCGTGTGTGTGTATATATATATATATATATATATGTATGTATTTGTGTGTCAGTGTTTGTCCCCACCTTTGCTTGACAACCAATGCTGGTGTGTTTACATCCCCATGACTTAGTGGCTAAGCAAAAAGAGAGTGAAAAAGTACTAGACTTACAAAGAATAAGTCCTGGGGTTGATTTGTTTAACTAAAAGGTGGTACTCCAGCATGGCCGCAGTCAAATGACTGAAACAAATAAAAGAACAAAAGGATATGTCTGACAGGTGGTGACCACACCCACTCAGCATCTTGGAATTTCTTGCAGCATTAGTGTGTGAAATTTTATGTATCACCAGCTTTGGCATTTTGAGTTTGTTGTAAATCAGGTTTTGGCAGCAGATAGCATTTTAGCCAGTAGAATGTATCCCTTCTATAAAAAGGGTGGTGAAAGGAATGTATCCCTTCTATAAAAAGGGTGGTGAAACAAGCTGCATGAACTAGGAATCCTGTGGATTAATATTATTGAGGATAAATTCCCAAGATTTTTATCACAAATGTAAGATAAATATATTTCATATCTATACAAGTCAGAGCCCTATGAGCATAAAGGATTCATTGGCCAAGTAGATCTGCTCCTCATTCTATCAACTTTGGTGTCTCAGAGTTCATTTTTGTCTCATATTCTCCTCCTCCTAAATACATCAATGAGGTACTTCCACCGCGTATATCAACTCCCACTTTTGCACATATGATACTACTCTTTAAATTATAATGATGCAGATTATAAAATAATTGTTCAAAATACCAGGGATGCTTTTGTAAAACTTAGTTTAGTACAGGGAAGAATATTTGGCTAAAATCGGAACACAATTACTTAGTAAGCATGAGATCCATGTTTCAATCCTAGTTGATTAAAAAATATAAATGTATTGTAGGCACTGCAAAGCCCCATGGTTAAAAAGTTTGCTTTGAAACCTTAAAGTCACAGTTTTCATTCCACTGCATGGTTTCTTGGATAAGTATGTTTTTTTTTTTAATCTTGGCTAAGTATTTTTTTTATTGATTCATACCTAAGACTGTATTGTGAAATTGAATTATAGATACAATCCACTAATCAGGTGGATTGGATTATATCTGTAGTTCAAAGGTCTGACCTTGCTACACTGTCATGCTGACTATACCTGAGAATTACATAAAGAGTACATCTTATGGAATACTCAGCCACTTACATGTTAATTCATTTATGATTGGAAATTCAGACTGATAACCATTTCATTATTTATATTGACCTCATATTAAACTGTTAGCCATTAAGTTATATATACACACTCAGGACGGTTTCTCCTTTCTTCTTTGCATTTTTTGGAGAGTTGTAATTACCATCTGCTTCTTAATAATAAAAATGCCTCCATTAACTGCTACTACTGTCCTCCAAACTGTTCTGTCTTTAACAATACTTCTCTGGGTTTGTGATCAATATGGCACTTTTGCAAGTTGCTTTTATTGTTGCCTTTGAAATGCAGCTTGGTTCTTCATCTTTGTACTTCCTTAAAAAAAAAAGTCTCACTGAAAGCAATCGTTTTGGAATCCCTTTTGTGTGCCAGAAATTTTAACATTCTAGTCATCATTATTGATACTGGCACAGGATAGACATTAATTTTGGAAGTTTAGCTAGCTGCAACACTTTGATGCTGGTGATTTTTATCATGCCATCAAGTGTTTAAGAACTTACAAAGGCACTGAAAATGGAATGAATTCAGCCTTTTCAATTTCACAATTCTTGAGTAAATAGTCCATGACATTGATTCATGAAACTGAGGATAAACACTTCATAGATTTTGATTTTAGTTCTTCCATGCTATATATTTGTGTGCATGTATGTGTGTGTGTTTGTGTGTGTGTTGTATGCGGGTGTATATGCATGTGTTGTGTGAGTGTGATTGTGTGTTTGTGTAAACATTTGTTTTAATTTGATTTTATCAACACAAAATTCATTTCTTTGATACCCTTGAAATTAATTGCTCGTTGTGAGGTGTCATAAAATTCCAATGAAACTCTTTCTCTCTCTCTCCTGTTTCCCTCTCTTTTTCTAGCTTGCACTCTCTCTTTTGTCTTTTTCCCAGCTCTAAAGGCTAAAAGATATCATCTCAATAAAGTTAATGCTCTATAAATATAATGTTTCACCCCCATGTAGAAAATGGCTTTTAAATCCTATCTAATAACAGTATGTGCTCATTATTTGAGTTGATTTTCTCTTTCATTCACAATTACCTGCTAATCCTCAAATGCCACTTAATACCTCATTTGCTGCTTCAAATATTCCCACTCAAAGAATCACAAAACACTATTATCTCTTAAAATACTGTTTCCAAAGGACTTTTCATAGTTTCCCTTCAATTAATATTAGCAGTATCAGCATTCAAGTTCAGATAATTTTTTGATTAAATTTCTAATTTGATATCAACTGATTAAATTATATTTAGTAAATCATCATCGAAACTACACAGCAATCAGACAAATGATATTTCATAGTGAAGATTTTAATGAATCACATTTATTTACTCCGACCAGCAATTGTAAATTATATTAATTATAAATGTAGTTATCATAGCTGAAGCAAAAGTGACAAATGACATGTTGCACATTATTTATTAACCAACTCTGTATGTTGTGGGCATTAATTATTCTTTTACTGGTTTCAGCCACTGACCAGAGGACACTGTGGGAACTTGAAGTTGTTTAAATAATTTTTATAGTTGATTATATCAACATCAATACTTTTACATCTATTTCTTGAGTGGCAAAGTTTACCTTTTGGTGTGAAGAGACATAATTCAAACATAACCTAATGTCTCTGCAGTATTTTTGTTCATTGCACTGAGTTTTTGCAAATATACTCACCTGCACAGACACATATCCACACACAACATACACTTACACAAACTTATATGTATGTGTATGCAGGTGTGTGCATGTGTGTGTTTGTGAGTGTGTGTGTGTGCTTACACACACATCTAATATAATAAATGTGAATACTAATTTATGTGTGTCAGTGTGTGTCACACCTTGACTCTCTCTCTCACTATTGATTGACACTACTACTATTGCTCATGTTGGGATGAGAGTAATAGTAGACATAGAGATTGTGATGGTGGTGGTGAAGACAGACAGAGAGAGAAAAAGAAAAAGGAGAGAAAGACAAAGAAATTTAGTAGTGTTTATGGTGGCAGTGGGAGTAATAAGAGAGAGAGAGAAAGAGGGACTGACCACTGAACTAATATGCTGAAGTAACATACTGAATGAACACACACATTTAGCCTTTTTGTGATGATAATGGGCTGTAGTTGTGATAGAAGTGGAGGTGGCTGTGATGGTGGTGTTGGTGGTAACCGAGGTGGTGAGGGATGAAGTGAGAATAAGCAATGTGAAAGACAGTGGTGATGATGATGGAGGGGAAGGCGGCGAAGTCAATGGTTTTGATGGTAGTGGCGTCAGAAGTCTGAATGTGTGTGTATGGCAGATGAGGTGGTGATGGTAGTGGTACTGTTGCTTATCATGCAGCTTTGCAATAAAATTCAAGTTGACAAATTAAATCATTGTTTTGATGAAAATTTTTCAATGCTTAAAAAACATTGTTCAAGTATAATAAAGTCTAATATGTACTTAATGCATATAAAGTGTCATTGTTGGACTCAAGGTCTAATGAAGAGCCCTTCATAGGAGCTAGGTTAAAATCTGCCCGATTGGGTGGCTTTTACGCTAGTATATGTATATGTCACAAATCCAGCATAAGGTAATTAGTAGTTAATATCCAACCCCAAAATTCTAATACCAGATATCCTGATGTATTGTGAATCAACTAATAAGACCTTACATCTAGATCTAATATATATATATATGGACACACATGTGTATATATTACACACACACACACAAAAAAAAAACTCCTCCCACATTGTATTCAACATACTAACCTGTAAGAAAGAATCATGCATATAAACACTACCTCAACTGGACTATTAGTTTGATGACTAGAAAATTTTGAAGTCACTGACTACAGATTATTAAATGTGTGTGTGACTGGTTCTCATACAGTTTCTATTTAAAAGATTTCACTCTCAAGGCATTGGGTAATGTAAGATTATGATATGGAACACATTTGTACATGGTATCATACAATGTGATTGAATCTTGAACTTTGTGGTTGTATCTGTACACCATTTCTGAGTTTCACTTCAGAATATCTCTATCTTATGTATTGGTGTAGAATAAAACAGAAGCACATTACTGTCCATGTTAGCAGAAGAAGTGTTATCCTAGTCTTCTATACTTCTTCGCTCTTCTCCTGTCAGTTACTGATTATATACATTTATCTTCTCTACACTTGCACTACTACCTCCACAAATACTTTTTACCCAAATGATTTTCTGTAAATAACAATTTATGGTTATCTAACAGTTTTCCCTGTAGATATTGTTTTATATGTTATCTCTTCCATGTTTAAATTTATATTCAAAATTCAATTGGTTTATTCATTACCAGCAGCATGGATTGATTCATATTCTCTCAAGATCAAATCACAAAATACAACACAAAATGGTTTGTATCTTCTCCCCATACCTAACATGGTGGGCAGTGGTTTGATTTACAAATATCCCCATCATATGCAGCTTAGCTGTTCTTGCTCCATGGTCTGATTTTAGTCTACCAAGCATATGTCCACCACTTTCTGGTTAGATAATAGAAGCCAGGCAGTGGTTCAGTGGTATCCATAACCAGGTCCCCACTACTGAGAGGATAGTTCCTTCATTTATTCCTTTGGGTTTCCTTAATGTTGAAGCTGTCCTTTACAAATTTATAAAAAGGCTTTCTTAATTAATTTTTCAGGTAGTAGGTGTTGTGACAGTTATTTGTTTCAGGAACCGTATTTCTATTTCCATATGACAATACGGCAGTTGAATGGTTTCCATTCTATAAAGCACTTATTATTGGCAGACAGATCAAAGTTGTAGATTTAATGACATTAGATAACATTTGCATCGTTTCATTTAGCTGGGTGTTTATTTTATTTGTATGGGTGTTTTATGTTCGTAATTAGGATACAATATTTAGCTGAGACCAGTGCAGATGTTCTTAGTACATTTTGAAATACTCCACAGGGTACTGCAGTTAACCTTCTGATCAGCATGTTTCTCTTTATCACTTTTTGAGCAGTGCTTTCTAGAAGTTGTCTGAATGTTAGGGTCCTGTTGAATATTACTCCAAGGTATTTAGAGTGTTTTACTGGATGGAGTCATTTGTTATTGAGCAGTATTTGTAGCACTTGGTTTGCCTAATTTTTTACTGGGGTGGAAAAGAGTCATCACACTTTTGGAGGAAAGGGTTGTTTATAGGCATCATTTGTTAAGCAATTCCATCATGTTGAATTAGTAGGCTGTGGCCATGTAATGTAATCAGCATGTCCTAACATCTTGGGGTGCTGTTTATATGACTTTCCCACTATAGCTGGGATTCTTAGGAGCAGGTGTGAAAGAGCAGAATGGAATAAAGAATAGGGAAAGATTCATGAAAAAATTAGCCTCATTTTTCATTTTGTTAATTTTGTTAATAATATCTCCTAGCTTATATAATTACAGGTGCCATCTTTAAATTCACTCCAAGCAGACAACCTCTTTTGTGGTTGTTTGACATTACTAGATGGCAAATGAATCTTTCTCAAAACATGCCTAGCAGATCACAGGTGTGCTCAATCAGGGTGATAAATTCCATCTTCTTTTCATTCACATTTAGTCCTATGTTAGCAGCAGCATTTTCCAGGAGATGTAGTAAATGTTCAGCATATTTTGTGTTGTCTGCAAAGAGCACTATGCCATCAGTATAATTGGTGTTAGTCAAGTAGGTTATATTAAACTACGGTTTTACCTTTAAATTACCTACTACTGTATAACTTATAACAAGGACCATACATACTGAGGTAATACCAGGAGTGCTTTTGGATGCATCTATCCCTTAGACGGTTACATTACCTCTAACTTATATCTTAAATAGTAATTTATACATAAACATAAACAATCATCATCATCTAGTCAGGCTGATTGCCTGGGCCAGTTTGACTACCTCCCTCCATCCCTCCTGTTCTTCCATTAGTGTTTTTAGGTCTTCAACTTGGCATCCAACATCTTCTGCAAGCTGTTGTGTAATACGTCTTCCATGGCCTTCCAGCTGCTGTGGTACCAGGATTTGGTGTCCACAGCAACACATTACTCACAAGTTCTTCTTTACTTCTCCAGCAGAGGCCAGCAAACCTCAACCTCTGCTCTTGGATGGTTGATGAGAAAGTTGGTACATTCTCATATAACTGCTGTTTTGTTGGGTGCTCTCTCCAAGAGATGTTGAGAACTGCATGTAACATTCTGGTGTAGGCACCATCCAGCATGCACCTGAGTTTCTTGGTTGAGAGTCCAAGTCAGAGATCCCTATACAAGCACAGATTCAACAACTGCTCTGAAGAACTGTCTCTTCAATTTATCTGGTAGCATTGACTTCCATATTGTTCTAAGACCATCTATAGCTGCCCAAGCTTTAGCAACGTGAGATTTAATATCTTTTTCAGTGGACATGATATTGCTGCCTAGATAAGTAAACTTGTTGACATTTTTCAAGGGCTTTTGTTTGATGGTCTTGATTTCACTTGTTGTGTTCAGGGTGATAAACTCTGTCTTCTTTTCATTTACATAGAGCCCAATGTTAGCAGCTGCATTTTCCAGGAGATGGAGTAAATGTTCAGCATTTTTTTGTGTTGCATGTGAAGAGCGCTATGTCATCAGCATAATTGGCGTCAGTCTAGTAGGTGACCAGATATCTTCTGCCTCTAGACTTCTGTAAAGTGAAACCCAGAACATTGTGTTGAACTACTGAGGTATGCAATACATAATTGAGGCACAAGATGAACAAGCAAGGAGCTAGTGTGTCACTCTGCAGTACTCCTGCACAAACGTCAAGGAGATCAGTATCTCCATCTGGTGACTGCACTTTCGCTTGGGTGTTTTTATACAGCATCATTACTGACTTTATTGTTTCATCAGGGATGACATTCTTCTTAAATCGTGCAACTCAGTATATCATCAAAGCGAGATAAAAGTCTGGACAGAAGGATGTATTCTACCTTTCCCCCGAAAAGGGGATCTGGGCCTTGCAATAAACTACAGAGCAATTACATTAACACCAATTGCAGTGAAGATTTACAATGCATTGCTACTCAATCGAATCCAACTTCAAATTGAAAGAATTCTTAGGAAAAATCAAAATGGATTCAGGAGGAGCTGCTTTACATCTGGTCAAATTCTCACAGTTAGGAGGGCGTTGGAAGGAGTACAAGCCAAAAACCTTAATGCAGTTCTGCTCTTTGTTGATTTCTCCAAGGCCTTTGACTCTGTACACAGGGATAAGGTGGCAGAAATCCTTTGGGCATATGGAAACATAAACAAAGTTTGTCCAAAAAGAAACAAAATTTTTAAAATAGCACAGCAACCATCTGGTATGGTGTGTTCATGATTGCCATGTTACATATGTGTGACCTTGATCTTTTCGTTAAATAATAATCACATCAGACAGTTATCACTTTATACCTGTCAGATAAAGTACATATTTAGTGCTCTTGACAGATTTTCATGAGTTGAACTATGAAGAATTAGGATATGTAATGTATGGGTATGAAGATTTTTTTCAAATTGAGTAAAACGTTTACAGAAATTTTTTAATATAACAACAAGCCTATGGGAAGATTCTTTGAGCTGTAAACAGATGTCATGAGAGCAATCCCACCATTTAAAATTAGGAAGAATATCCACTGAAGATAATTCCATACCTTTAAAAAGACCAACGCAAGTAACTAGAAACATCTTCAATTTTCTTTTCAAAATTTTAGCACAAACTTTTTCAATCTGACTGTTTCTAAAATTCCCAAAAAACGCATCTTTGGAAACTTCAAAACAATCAGAGAAAGTATATACTATGATCTATAAAATAGAAAGAGTTTATAGATCACAGTATATGCTTTTGATGATTGTTTCTAAAGTTTCTAAAGAAGTATTCTTGGGAAATTTTAGAAACATTCAGACTGAAAAAGTTTGTTCTAAAATTTTGAAAGGAAAATTGAAGTTGTTTCTAGAATAATTTTATGCAACATATTCTGACAGATGAACAAAAACAGAACTGAATTACGTTGACTCAGGAACTGTTTGATTATTTGAATGACAATAAGAACTTTCTGCAAGGAATCACAATAGATGATGACGTGTGAGTGTACAGCTATAATGTCAAAACAAAATAGCAGTAGGTGTAGTGAGTTTGATCATTGTAGACACAATCAAAGACAGTACATTGGAATTACTCAAATGTGAAGGTGATTGTCCTTTTTTATATGAATAGTATCATTTATCATAAGTTTGTTCCAAATTGATCAGGTGATCAATAAAGAGTTTGACTTGTCCTAAAGCATTTTAAAGTGTTTGTATGAAGAAGAAGCTTAAAACTCAGACAGATATAACCTAGAGGCTGTAACACAGTCTGTTCATTTGAATTAAATTTCTCTTTGAATTAGTTATTCTAGAATTTAAAATTTTCAATAAAGATTGTTGTAATTTCAAATGATTATCAAACAAAATATTTAGCTTTATCTTGATTTTCATATCAGTCTTATTCCATCCTAAAACTGTCATAAAGTAGACAGACATAGAATAGAAAAGGTTAATTGATCAATTAACCCCATCATTGGTGTTCTTAGCTCTGTGTCACATCTAATCATTTACAAGGCTTATATGTTCTATAAGACTGAAGTCTACTGCCATTGAATTCCCTAAACCATTGTTTTAAACCTCTTTCACCAATGTTCTTAAATCAGATGTTAATTTTAGCAGTATTTAAAATGATTCTATCAAACTTTTCGTTGTACCTACCAGCATAGAACAAATTGAACAAAATTCAAATTTGAAGAGACTCAATGTCGTTGGCAACCTAATGAGTCAAGACAAAACCAAAATGGAAGTTATATCAATATACAATAAAATCGATAAAAATAATTCTTTAAAAGATTTGACTCCTTAGAATGCATCTGAAGTTACTGATGATAATATAGAAGCCTCTTTATTAAGTGATGGTAGCCTGCAGCCCTCAGACTGACTGTAGCCTGTGTAATACCATGTTTAAACAAATAACTTTTTACTAAAATTTTCTAATATTTAGGTCCAACAATAATATATTTTTATGATTTATATAATGTAATTTATAATGTATTCTCTATTACATATGAACTCTGTTAAATTTTAATTTTTATTTTAGCGGTAAAGGCATTTTCATGATGTGTAATATTTCATAAGGTATACTTTTGAAAAAATTTCCCCATGCATTTTTAAATGTTCAGTCAATTAGGTCGGAATAAACTGACAAATTTCACTTAAAGATTACCACATTAAACTCTGTGGTCCCTGATATGGAAAGCCTGCTTAACTAAAGCTGATTAAGGTTAAACAACTAATATTGTACTGTACAAAATTTAGTGTCATATTTCTCTTTCTGTTTCATCTGTATAGTAGATGTTGGAATGGGTAGGGCACCATATAAAACAACTTAGTGGATTTAGCAACATTTGTTTCATTCATTCCAGGACCAATACAATTCATAATGCTACAACCCTTAACAGTAGCAGTTTTTCTTTTATCTTTTAGTATGGAGGAAAGGTAGTGCCCATAATGTGTTATGGAGCCTCCAAGATAGGTGGCAGGGAGGGAAGAAGTTATACTCAAACCAGAAACCTTTCCCAAGTGCTTGCCCCTAGGGTACATGTAGTAGACTCCAGTCTGCTACAAGTACCTAAGGTGATAGACAAAGTCTAGGAACTCAAGCAAACCATGGCAAGATTTATACTCAGAATGCAAAGAGCCAGTCATCCCACCATCTTGGACTGATACTATTTTATTAACCTTGAAAAGATGAAAGGCAAAGTTGAACTTGGTGGTATTTGAATTCAGAGTTCTGTGGTTTGGAACAGATGTTGTGAAGCATTCTGACTATCACTCGAATGACTTTGTAGAATGCAGTTTTCATCCAAAACTGATAAGATCTAAAAATGCTAGAGAAGTAAAGGATAACAGGCTATAAGTGATTCGAGGTTCAATCTCATGGCATGACGTTTTAAGCAAGGTATGCTTCATTAAATTCATTTGTTCAATAACACAAATTTAGTCCCACAGTTTTAAACTTTGAGTAAGTGCCTTCTGCACTAGCTCTATACCAACAAATTCCTTGTGAGGGAATTTAGTTGAATGAAAAAACGTGTGTGTATGTATATAAATGAATGTATGTAAATGCGTGTGTGTATATTTGTATGTATTGGTATTTGTATCAGTGTGGAATAAAAATGGATTCAGAGAAAAATACCTTTTGGTATTCATGTTCAGTTGAATTATTTCCCTCATGGCTACGTCTACATTGCATTTGTGTATCTTACAGGAACAAGGTAATAAATCCTGTTGTCGATATGATATAATTGACAAATATCCTTGAAGATGGTACTCCAGCATGACTGCAATCCACTGATAGAAGCCAGTAAAAGAAGCACCACACAAATGTGTACAATGAAAAATGAAATGAATACAATTCTTTGATTCTTTTACCTATTGTTATTTATGGTACTACACTACCTACTCATTCAGCATCTAATTATTTTTTCCCCTTCCAATGTCCTTTCTTATATTTGGTTTATGAGAGAAATCTTGAGGAAGACAGTTAAAGATAAGAAAATTATTTTTGCCATTTTGTCTAAGTTCAACACTTCAATATTTCTTTACTGCTGTTGATCTTTTTGTCTTAAAGGTTTTTAACTCTTCTGAACTAGATTTCTGTAGTGTAATATTTTTGACAACCATATGAAATAATCACTCCTTCTTTCGTTCTTTCTCTCTCCCTCTATCAGTCTCACTCTCCCCCTCTCTCACTGTTTCACTCACTTTCTCTCTCTGTCCTCTTTATTGTATCTGCCTGTCTGTAGCAACTCATAAACAAACACCAACACAGAGTTAGAGATACAGAGATTTAAACAGAACAGAAGTTTGAGGTTTTGTTGTAATTGCATCAGATGTGTGTGCGTGTGTGTGTGTGTGTGTGTGTGTGTGTGTGTAAACTATCAATGTTTGTATGTAATATATATATATATATATATATATATATATATATATATATATATATATATTTGTATATATATGTATCTGTATGTGTGTATATGTGTACCTATGCATATGTCTATGTATACATATGTATATATAAAGATATGAATATATTTATGTATATACACATGCACACACATATATATATTGGCTTACAACCCATATACCCACATTTTCTCATCTCAGTTCAGATTTTTTTAAGATGTCACTTCTTATTTGTTTTCCTTTTTCTCATTAATGATAAAAGAAACTATTTAAAGATTTATGGAAATATGATTAAAAAAATTAATTAAAAATTTCTTAGGTTTTCAAATCTAGTTTGATGTGTTTTAATTGATGCTATAACGAATTAATCTGTGTCTGCTAGATAAGATTTGGTGTCTGCTTGTTTTTTATCTTCCTTTCTATTACATTTTCCACCTCTGTCTCTGTCTCTCTCTTTCTTTCTCTCTCTCTTTCACCCTTTCACTCTCTCTTTCTCTTTTTATAAATTGATTCTTTTGCTGGTTTCAGCCACTTACCTATTTATCATTTAATATGTGTATTTGTGTGTGCCTAAATGCATACACACACAGCCACAAACACACACACACGTGTGCACACACACACACATACACATACACACACACACATGTACACAGATATGTGAAGTTTGCAGTACAACTACTTGATTGTGGTTTCAATCCTGCTGTGCTTCACCCCAGACAAGTGTTTTCTACGATAACCTCAGGACAGTTAAAACCTTGTGAGTGGGTTTTGTACATAGAAACTAAAGTGAAGCCCATCATATATCATCATCATCATCATCACCATCATCATCATTTGACTTCCATTTTCCTTTCTGGTATGGGCAGAATCATTTGACAAGTAACTGGTGAGCTGCAAGGCTGTGTCAAGCTCCTTGCTGGTACCATAGACAGATAGACAGTCAGAGAGAGTCATATCATATATGTGTGTATAAAGATGTCTGTCTGTTTGTATGTATGTTTTATGTGCACGTGGGCATACATGTATGCATGTTTGTTTATGCATGCAACCACACCTATGAAAGTTTCATGTAGTGTTGACATCTTCACTTGTCCTGATGATAAATTGTCTGTTTACTTCATGCCTTTGAAAGCATGCAGTCTATGAGATTTCTTATTTGAGAAACAGGTAATGACCAGCATCAGGAAGGGTGTATACATACATATATAATATATAACCCATGTTAACATGGAATGCTAAATGATGATGATGATGATATATCAAGATGGTAAATTGGCAGTGTTCTTAGAACATTCAATAGATTGATTTGTGGTATTCATTCTGTCTCTGTGCTCCAAGGTCTACATTGGCACACCTCTCTGTTAGTTCAACTACAGCTGTGGTTAACTTTGTCTGTCATCTTTTTTTTTTTGTATCAGTAAAAAGAGTGTCAGTTTTTATCCTGGAATTATATTTTCTCTTTCATGCTGTCTCTCTCTCTCTCTCTCTTTTCTCTCTCTCTTTCATTCCCTCTCCTGTCTCTCTCTCTCTCTCTCTCCTGTTTCTCTCTCTCTCTCTCTAGAAGGAAGTTGATATGATGAGATCTAGAGTTGGATGGACTTTACCAGGTCTAAGTTTTTCCAAGACATAGCATGTCACAATGGTACCTTTGTCTGAGACTATCAGAATTTGACGTTTCTTGGCAAGGCATATGTATGTATGCAAGTATGTATGTATGTATGTATGTATGTATGTATGTATGTATGTATGTATGTGTGTGTGTGTACGTATTTATGTATGTGTGTTTATATGTATATATGCATGTATGTGAATCTGTAGTATGTATGTGTATGTGTAGTATGTATGTGTGTTTATGTATGTATGTATGTATGTGTGTGTACATATGTATATGTGCATATATATATATGTATGTATATCTGCATATGTATGTATATCTATCTATCTATCTATCTGTCTGTATGTGTGTGTGTGTGTGGGTGTGTGTATGAGTCTGTGTACGTATGTTTTGAGTTTTATCCTTTGCAGAATTCAAGCCAATCATTAATCAAGTGCCAAGGCTCTTTTACTCAAGTAAAGAAATTTGTTGAGGGATTTGGTTATCAGTATTAGTTTGTGTGCATATTTGTATGTGCATGTCATGATCGAATACAAAGGTATGTTTTGTTACTGTTTCTGTGTGTATTCATATGTTTTCCATATGCATATGCGATTGTGTACATACATTTACTCAGAAACCTCAAATGGAGAATCCTCTGATCAGTTGTATCTGGGGAATGTGAATCAGTTTGCTCTGTTCTGACTCGGAGATCTTGTGCCTTTCTAAGTTTCTATGAGCATCTATTGTTATATAGCCCAGTGCACTTATAATAATAAGAACAAATGAAAATTTTTATCATGGGTATAAGAGCTGTAGATTTCTCATTTGTTCTCCATAGATGTTCTCTTTGCACCAATTTTTGAAGAGTCATTCATACCCACTTGCCTGCAAACAATGCTCAACTTTGATTCCCTGCCCCAGGGCCTGTTGTATTTACACCAGGTTGGTGTATTTTATTGGACTGTTCCACCAGTATTCTTTTTTTTTTTAAAGGCGTGGATACTTTCTGGTTCGGGTTCTGATGTACCATCTGTGTCACATAATGTCAAAACAAGAATGCACACACACACACACACACACACACACACACACACACACACACACACACACACACACACACACACACACACACACATGCAGTCATACATGCATGCTCCCACACACATATGTACCATCATCATCAATATTTAATGTCTATTTTCCATGCTGGCATGAGATGGACAGTTTGGTTGGGTTTCATGAGCTGTATGGCCACATGGTTTGACAGGGTTTGAGAAGCTGTATGGCAACATCAAGTTCTGATATCAGCTTTGGTATGGTTTTGATGGCTAGGTGTCCTTCTTAACACCAAACACTTTACAGAGTGTACTGGATGTGTTTTATGCACTAGCAAGGTTGCCAAGTAACTTGCAAGATAAGGAATTAAAAGAACAGGAAGGAAGAAAAAGAAGGGAAAGGAAAAGAAAAACAAAGAAAAAGCCTCTTCAACTAAATAAGGACTTAGTATTTGAGAGAGAGAGGAAGAGCGATGGTTCCATGTCAGGTGTTAGGAAGCTAGAGTGTGATGGAAGTATAAGTCCAGGAGTCTTGCAATTGAGGTACAAGGTGATCCCCATATTACACAAATGAGGATGAGAGTAGCTAGAAAGCTGGAAGGAAGACAGAATATCTATCTATCTATCTATCTATCTATCTATCTGTCTGTTTGTCTGTCTGTCTGTCTGTCTGTCTGTTTGTATGTCTGTCTGTTTGTGTGTGTGTGTGTGTGTGTGTGTGTGTGTGTGTGTGTGTATACAGGGTGCCAGGGGTATTTGAGGACAGTTTTGGTATACAATAAAACAACTATATTTCAGCATAAATAAATATGTATTTGAATAAACAATCATGTAATTAGTCTTGATAATGATCTTTTTAAGCAAATTATTCTATGAAACCACCTTCGGCTTTGATGACTGCTTCAATGTGGGACCGAAACCGCTGGCATGCTGACACTATATGGTCCTTATTCATTTCGGACATCACTTGGACCTTCAGTGAAGCTATGGTATTATGAGGATGACAATTAATCTCCCTTTCAACAGTCCTACACATAGAGTAGTCCATGGGGTTCAAATCTGGCGAGTTTGGAGGCCACACATTGGGTGTTACATAATTATAAAGATTGTCTGACAACCATTCTTGGGTGACTAGCACTTTGTAAGAAGGTGCTGGCTCTTGTTGAAACACGAATGGCCTTCCACTGCATGTTTCATCAATCCAAGGCTTGATAACAGTTTTCAGTACCTCAATGTATCCAGCAGCATTAATTCTAAGACCCTGTGGAAAAAAGTGGGGAGGCACCACATGACCTTTGCTACTTACCGTTCCTAAAACTATCACAGTTGCTGGAAATTTTGTGTGCATCACTCTGGGTACTTCAGAAGGATCTGCACATAACCACCTGTCATTTCTTCTGTTAGACTTTTGATCCTGGTTAAATTTTTCCATCAGAGAAAGGTCAAAGCATACCTTTCACTTTGTTAAGTAATCGTTTTGAACAAATGAGACGATTTACCTGTGTCTTTGCAGACACGAATTGGCCTTCCCACATTACATAGGAATTGTATCGAATGTCATGATGTACCACAGTTCTGATAGTCCACTCTGACACCCTAAGTTCTTTAGCAATGGACCTCATTGATATTCTGAGGTTTTCATTGATAATGTTTTGAACACGTATAAATTCCAATATCCTTTTAGTGTCTGTGTGTTGTGAGTGTTTTTTCCTCTTTGATACAGGTGAAACATTACTATCACATGCCTCCAATTCCAACAGAACTTTGTGTACAAATGATCTTGCAAGAATTAGAAAGTTGCTAATTTCTAAATCACTGTGGTTTGCATGTATAGCAACTATGATTGCATGTCTTTTCATTTCTTGAGTTAGCAGATCTTGAAAGGATTATCTAAAAGAAAACAAAAAAAGATACATTAAATAATTTGAAGATGTAATGAACTAAAAATGAAATGTCCTCAAATACCCCTTGCACCCTGTAATTATGGGCTTCATTCACTCTCTATCTACCAAATTACCAAATCCACACATAAGGCTGTGGTAGAACCAGAACTATAGCAGAAAATGCTTGCCCAAGTAATGTGACTACGTAATGTGACTGAACCCAAAATCAAAAGGGAAACGAACTTCTTAAACTACAAAGCCGTGCCTGTGCCAACATCAACAACACCCACATATGTATATTGATATAAGCAGATAAAATTCTCCAATGCTCTCTTGCCCTTGACATATGCAAAGTTTAACAAATGCCCTTGACATATGCAAAGTTTACCAAATGCTTGTTTGTCTGATAAATATTTGTTAAATGTCTTTTGAATAACAAGCCACTTGATAGAAATCTAGGATCAAACCTATAATCTTTTTGTTTTATCTTAAAAATGACAATATATACTTACTGGAGTATTTGAATATGTACCGTTTGAATTTGTGTTTATATGCAAGCATGAGAGTATATATTTTTATTGATTTATATTTGTTAACAACATCGTAAGCTCCAACTGACTTAATCTCTTCTCCCTGTCTTGCACTAATTGGTATTCTTCTCTGCCCATTCCAATTCCTTTTTATTCCTTTTTCTTTCTCGACATTCAACCTTGCTCTTTTCTAATTTTTCTGCTCTTCTCCCTCTCAACACATTCACAGAAACTAAGTTTTCACTATTTCCATTCTGCTACTAACCAAGGACACATAAGAAAAGCTTTTCTCTTTTTCTGATGAAAAACTCAGTCTGAAACACCAAAACATTCTTTTCCAAATAACAAACTTAAAATACATTGTTTACTTTACAAACATAAACACACACACACATGCACACATAATAAATTTTAGAAAAGTGTTGTTTTTCTTTTCTCATAACTGTTTTTTTTTTACCTTATATTATTTGTTTAGTTTCTTTTTGCCAAAAATTCTATGAAAATAATGGAAAAGAGGAGTATTGTTAATGTTATCATTCCTTCATCACTTTGTATTTTCAAAAATAATAATGAGGAGATAAAAACAGTGTCATTAAAAGAAAATCGATGACAGAAAAAGAAACACTTAGGAGAAAATCTGAAATCTGCAAAGAAAAACAAATATTCAAATCTGAAAGTGGGAACAAATTTGGCAAGTTCTCATTTTCAAAATGTATTAACAATATTTGTAATTTATTTGTAAAACTAATTTCAGTAATATAAAAATTCCTTATGGACTTTCATTATTGGTTAAATAAGATTACTGTTGTTGTTATCTCATTGACAAGATCCTAGTAAGAAAACAAGAGAAAGGTTTACACAGTTGAGGTTTACAGATGATATGCTGAATTATTCACTTCATATGTGAAACTATCAATTGGAGACTGAAGTTACTAAAGAAACATCAATATCATCAGTCTCTGGTGGGTGTGATTTAAAGAAAATTTAGTTGTTATTTCTAATAAATCAACCAGACGTATAAAACTCCTACTTTCCCATTGATTTTCTATTATGTAAAATTGTATTAAACAAAAGTTAATGAGAAAGTAGGCTCTATTTTCATGAAATTCCATGTTACAGCAATATTTTCAGGAATGCAATACTCATATGACACAAGCAATGCCTATACATACATACATGCATACATACATGCATACATACATACATACATACATACATACATACATACATACATACATGCAGACAGACAGATGGATATACATATATATATTAATGGCACAGTGAAGACTTGTAAAACATTCCATAGATTTTGCATCTGAGATTCTTTAGATGAAAAGATGCACGCACTTGGATATGTGCATCAACAGCTCAACCAAGATATCAACTCAACCACATAGTTACAAACAGCAGGAACTCTCATAGCTTAAAAATATTTTGTTACTTTGTTAGGGACTGGTTTGAACTCTTTTTAGAAGAGCTTATATAAATTTCAAAGAGAAAACCATACACATATATGTAACTATGCAAGAATGGACATACACATTTGTGTATGCACATATATACAAGCATTTCATCTTTAAACTCCATTCTGTCAGCA
>NC_068998.1:33746661-33754831 GCF_001194135.2 Octopus bimaculoides
ATTACCTTCTGTTAAAAATCAACTCTAATGTTAATGTTGTCGGTTAGTCTGAACTAAGGGAACACAAAGCCCTCTTGATGAACTGAAGTGTGTTTTTGTGGGGTAACTAACAGTGAAGCAAAAAAATGATAAAGAAAGAGAAGGAAGTAACAAGAAGGACAGAAGAATAAAGGAAACAGAAGGAAAGTTGTTGATCAGTTATTTCCCTGACAGCTATTGAGAATATAAATATTCCTCTTAATGTTCAAAAGCAAATTCACTTCTATGACTTGGGTTGGCCTGAAGTAATGACAAAAGCCTCTTACCCAAAATGCTACCCAAAGTTGTGTAATTGCAAAGTGAACTTCTTAACTATTTGGTTAAGCTGCATCCATATAAACTGATAACCATAACCTAAATGTGTTATCTGAAATAATAATATAACTGTCTCAGTAGCCATCAACCACAATAAATAATTTAAATCTATAACTAACTTTAGTGTTGTTGTTCTTGTTTAGCTTCAGGTTAAGATTGCAGAGTGAAACTTGGAGCAGATTTGGCTGCATTGTTTAGCAGGTTCAATGACCATGCAAAGCACCCTTGTTGGCTTGTTTAGCATTAATATTGTTTTCACGAGTAAGGAACTTTTCTGTACTTATGATGTGCATCCTCTCAAACTGATGACTAACACTTTAAGTTAATGAAATTAGATCCTAGTGTAGTACACAACCATTATTCATAAACAAAGTAGTCCTCAAATATTTGATTAATCTCCATCAGTCAATAATAAGATACTATATCCAGAAATTGAAAAGCAAAGTAAAGAGGGCTGACTATGCCTGATGATAATGGTGTATAATCAGAAAGATAATTCCTTTATTTCTATTATTATCACAAGTTCATGAAGAGTGAAGATGACTAAAATTAATGCATTACAGTATTTAGCTTTGTCTTGCTTGATTTCTACATTCAAATCCTGTTGAGACCAAGTTTTCCTTTTGTCATACTAGAATCAATGAAATAAGAATTAGCATTTATGTTATTGTTGGTGCAAAAATATATACCTGTCCTGCTCAAGAAGAGAGCTTCCCTGTTGTAATTAAACATCATAAATCATTCTTTCCATGGTTCTTCAACATTTAGCATGTATGGATGGTTTTGCCTTCCAATTCTAAATTAAGGAAAATTTTTATTGAGTTAAAATCATTATAATATTTAGAAATATTATAAGCAAATTAATAAGCAGAAAATTGATTTGATTACGTTTCTTTGATTATAAGCCTTATAAATAACACATCAATGTTGCATTGGGTAATTTTTATAAAGCAAATTGCTCAACACACAATACTGAACCAACAATAAAGGTAGAAGACTGAGAACATGATAATTTTCTGCCCTCAGTTCTGTTGAAACCAAACTAATATTTCCTTTTATGAAGACCCCTGAAGATGTTAGATAATCAAAAGGATGGATTAGTCAACACCCAACCAAGAGATCAACAATTCACATTTTAGGACTGACTGTGACCTGTATCCTTAAGCAAGTTACCAAACAATCAAAAGATCAATGAAATTGCCTGAAAGTGAGTATGAAGGCATAGAACTACTTGCTGCTGCAAACATGTTTTGTTAGTTTCAACTTCTGTGGATGTAGCCAGAAATCAAGTTGAATCTCATTGGTCTAAGCAACCACAGCTGTTCCTCCATTTATAAATATTTCTGTTGATGAAAACTCAAATAATTGATTCAGTTGAGTTAGTTGACTCAAAAAGAAAATAGATTAAAGAAAGAAAGAAAGCAAATGAATAACTGCATTGTCCATGGTATAATGAACAAATGATATGAAAAATTGCACCTGACCTAATGATCAAGTGGTCCTGTGAATAGAATGGCATCAAATGCATTGGATTTTAAAAAGGAAGATATCTCAAGATTTAATTTTTCCATTTCTTTTACCTTGAAATTGAATTATGATAATGATTCTTGATACTTTGCTGTTGGAACATTCTAGTATTTGACTAGTGTTCTAGAATTTGACTAACTACTTCAGCAGAATTATTAGTGAATTAGACACAATGTAATATTTAGTTATTGCCCTTTATCTCACAAGGTTAATTTAGATTGTCATCTTTCCAGGGTCCAGGGTTGATAAAGTACCTGTCTGGGACTTGCTTACTTACAATACATCCTAGATGTAAATGAAATTACATTAAAAGCATTACCTTTATATCAGGCTGTGTAAAAAGTAAGCAATATATTTCAACAATGCAGAAATTTTATTCATCAAAGTACCATTACAATTAACTCATTTTTGCCAATGAGTTACAAGTTTGTTTATTCTGGTAACATAAAAATCTGGAATTCTGGAGCTGATGAACTCTTTGAACGCACTTTCAATATCAGTTTGATTTTTGAACTCCTTCTCTTGCAGGAAACCATCAAGGTGCTTGAAAAAGTGGTAATCGGTAGGAGAAAGGTCTAGGAAATAAGCTGGGTGGGGAAGAATTTCATAGCCAAATTCTCTCAAATTCTGGAGCGTCATTTGTGGTCAAGCATTGTCATCAAGAATGTTGTCCCTCTTCTGTTGACCAGTCTGGGATGGAAGAGTAGCAGATTTTCTTTCAATTTTGGCAATTTCATGGTAATATGTTTCTGCAGTAATGGTTTTTCTGGGTTTTAAGAAGTTATAATGGATGAGTCCAGCAAGTCACCACCAAACAGCCACCATAACCTCCTTTTTGAAGAGCATGGGTTTAAGGGAGGTTTTTGGTGCTTCATTTTGATCCAACCACTGTGAAGAACATTTTTTATTATTGTACAGAATCCACTTTTCATTGCAAGTTACAATACAGGTGAGAAATGGATTGTTCTGGTTACAGAGAAGAAATGACGAGCAAATTTCATATCTGCACATTTTCTGCTTTTCATTTAAATCTTGTGGTACCCATTTGTCAAGCTTTTTTGATTTTCCAATCACATACAAATGGTTGCAGGCAGTTTTCTGGCTAACTTGAAGTTCTTCTGCCAGTTCTCAAGTGGTTTTACATGGATCTTTCTCAATGACGGTCTTTAATTGACCATCATTGATGACAGATGGGCGTCCACTATGCTCATGATCTCCAAAGCCCAGATCTCCACTGCAAAATCATTTAAACCATTTTCAAGCTGACTACTCACTGGTCATTTTCTCACCTAACATTTTCTTGATATCGCAAGTAGTTTCAGCTGCTTTACATCCCTTTTTGAAGTTCAAAAGCAAAATTGCTCGAATATCGACTTTGACAGTTCTATTTCAGATGACTGTAACAACGGTGAAAAAAAATCAATGTTAATTTATTGATGCATTTGGGTAGGTCTATGTCTGTATTATCAGACAATTTCAAAAAATGTTTTAAAAAAATTCAAAACTCTGCAAAAATCTGGTACAAATTCTTTATGGTTCAAAACGTTGCTTACTTTTTACTCAACCTGATATTATATTTCACTTGCAACTTCTGGAAAAATAAAAGACAAAGCAGTCTCTGATTTTGATTTTAAGCACAAAAGGTGTAATTAGATACTGCAGAATTTGTGTGGTGCTCAAGTGATTCAACTGTCTGATAATAACTGATATGTAAATTGTTCTTTGCATGTTAGCAATAATGATTTCTCATAATGGTGTGAATGAATGCACACCAACTACAGAACTCAATGGTAATGGTTCTATTTTTTATTTATTACATATTCTGAATTCAACTCCTCATATTTACTTTGTTTCTTCAGAGTGATATATATATATATATATATATATATACATATATATATATATATATGTGTGTGTGTGTGTGTGTGTGTGTGTGTGTGTGTGTGTGTGTGTGTGTTTGTGTGTGTGTGTGTACGCACACACACAGACACATACATGCATGCACACACACACACATGTGCGTGTATGTATATTGAATGTTGCTAAACACAATACACTTCCTCACATTGTTGTTGTTTACAGATGATGCCAGCCTGCTGGCTAGGCAGCCAGGTCAACATTTTCCCTGAACAGAATGCCAGTCCATTCCAGTATTGCCCATTTACTGCTTAGTGGACTGAAACAAAGTGACATGAAGTGTTTTTCTCAAGAACACAATGCACCACCAGTCTGTGGTTTTGATTGTGGAATTAAACCCACAATCTTGTGATTGTAAGCATAGCACACTGACCACTAAACCATACACCCTCGCACACTCACACCTGTTTATAAATGTAATATATTTATATCAGTTTAATCTACTCTAATTTCGAGTGGTGTCTGCAGCATTATCTTGATTGTCATTTGAAGCAATTTCCTTTTTTATATTAATGTACTTGGGAACGATATGAACATTACAACTTCCATTTTCCCATTCTCTTAAAATGTGGTACAAAATTGTGATTAACAATGAAATAAATAAATTTTCTGTGAATAAAATAAGCATTGACATAAATTTGACATAACAATTGTATTTGGATTAAATTGAAATATAAAATTACTGAAAATAATAATTGCTGCAAAATAACATATGAATAACATTTGTTTTAATTCATTATTGAATTTTAATAATATGGTTGTTTTATCACAATAATTTAAAAATTTTATCATATTTTTGTTTTTTGTGTTTAATTATTTACTTCCGAGAGTATTAGAAAAAATTTTTTTCTTTCTTTTGTGTTATTTCAACATTTGACAAATGTTGTTATCAATAGACACCGGAATGTGTAAAAAATAGTTTTCACCACAATTTAGAAATAATTGATGGAAATCAAGCGATTATATCTCTAATGATATTTTATTCTATTTTATTATTTTCTTTTTAATATTATAAACACTGTATAACTCTTTTCTAGATAGATTTTCATTAATATCTTTGGACTTGACTCAATGATTATATAGTGGTATCTTTTGATGCATATGAATTGCATTAAAATTAATGTTTGCACTAATGTATGATAATGGCTATGATTGAGACAATTGACCTAACCATTGATTTGCTGATGCTTTTAGATCATCGATACTCTGTGCCTTCTTTTGGTTTGGTGATCTAAAAAATCTGGAAGATCAAGTATATATATGAAAATGTAGCTGTGATTAAAGATTACTTAGCATACCATTACTTTATTATATCTAAAAGATAATTAATTTTAATGAAATAGAGGCCATAAACTTACTTTTTCCTGAATGTTCTTTGGTTTTTTTTATTATATGAAGTACATTTGAATTTTTTCCTGGTTCTATGAAACTAATAATAAAAAGTCTATGCTTCTAATGTGGATTAAATTCTTAAGATATGTTTGATGATATTTCTTTGAGTAAGTTTAATCAATTGCACATACTATGGTTCACAATAGCACCAATACAATCTATTGTACATTTTTTCTTTTATTTCTTTTTATTTATATACCAATCATACTATATGACAAGGATAGAAATCTATACTTTTCTTTGGTGTTCACAGAGAAGGATCAATTTATTAAAATAGTTGCCTGTTGTAGGCAAGCAGTAAAGACCTAGAAGAATATTAAGATATTTTCAAACAGTATTTCATTCTTTGGCTTTATGTTGTTTTTATTACATTACAGCTTAGAAATATCTTTGCTGTCTGGTGTTCATAGGTGATGGGGTTGTTTGGTTAGGTTATTGGAGTTACTTGATGAAAAATTCACTTCTATGAAACTTAAACTGATTCAATTATTGCAGGCCATTTATTGCATTTTACTTTTCTGAATATAGGCGCCAAAACACTTGGAGACTTATTCGTAAATTGAAGCATGTATTGAAGCAATATATTCTTTAAATAATAGAGGTGAACTTCTGCAATCAAAATGACAGGAAAAAAATCTAGAATCTTCTGGTAAAATTATTTTGTATTTTAAAATGGTGCAGAAATAAAATATTTTGGTTTGCAGGGAAAATTGTTTTCTAATTTCTAAAATGTTGCCATCATTGATTAAAATCACTTCATAATAATGTTTTGGGGAAAAAACCAGAACGTCTTTGAATTAAAAGCTGGATAATAGAGAAATTATATCATTCATGCAGTTTCTTAGATTATTAGCAGACTCATTATTAGAGCAGATCCTGTTATGAAGCACAGCTGTTTGATTATTGGAGTCACTTGATGAAAAAGCAGATACCATAGTAATATAATTGTAACCATTCTTAGATTGGCCATATTCTTATGACCATCTTCTCATTTTTTTCTAGTATAGAGCAAACACATAACAGTTTCCTTCTTCCTAGCAACAACAAAGAAAATCAGCTTTAGCAATTTATCACTCTTAACAACAAAATAACACATTGAGGGCACAAAGATATTAGGAAGTACATAAACACCTCTGCAAACTTCTCAGCAGATATAGATGATGTAATCAAAGAAAAGCAACATGTAACACCAACACAAATTCCCTTGATTCTTCCTCTCTGAAGATGGAATAGTTGGCTTTTACATGGAAATCTTTGCGCATTCAGATATGCAGCATATGCACAGCTACCCTAGAAACAGCTGTAGGAGACTTTGTACATTACTTCTTAATCACTTATTTTCTCTAACAATTTTGTCTGAATTCTAAATTACATGCTCTCAAATAATACCACATATTTTGTATTTTCATTCTTCCTTTCTAATATATCTATGTATTTATACATATGCACACACTCACACACACTATACATGAATACACACACACACACACACACACACACACACACACACACACACACACACATATATATATATATATATATATATATATATATATATACATACATACAAGGTGCATCCAAAGAGTATCTAACTTCATTTTCTCCTGTCAAAACTAATGTTGCAGAGACAAAATCTTTAGGCTGGGAGGTGAAGCCATCCTCCCTGTGCATGCATGAACATTTTCATGCTGGTAGGTTGCATCAGTCCTTGGCTGTTACGCCTAGTGTACAGATGTGTACTGCATGCTTGTCAGATTTTCATTTTCAGGCAAGGTGATCCTATACATCGAGCAGAGAGCAAAAACCCATGTTTCATCACCAGTGATGATGATCATGAAGTCTGGGTCATCGTTTACACAGTTCTGAGTGATTTCCATGCAGAGTTGCTCCTGCTGCTCTACCAGGACTTTGGGACCGAATTTTGCTGACACTCTCCTCATGCACAAACCTTCCATTAAAATAGAATGCATTGACTCTGTGCGTATTCCCACTTCGTTAGCAATTTCTTGGGTTGTTACATGATAGTCTTCATGACCATTTGTCAAACCTTTTGAATTGGCTCCCCGTTTTGGCTTGTGGAATGCCTGTCTGAGCATGCCTTATTCTCTATTGTGGTTCAGCTATGTTTGAAGGGGTTGTACCACTCCTCGATCTGAGTTTTGTTCCTGACACCATCACTGAAAGCTTGAATCTTTTGGATGATTTACGCTTTTGGTAAAAACTAGATGCAATATCTCTGCTTGATGCATTCTGTGAAAACGAATATCCAATGAGCATGCACTACATGTCTGTATGTTAGGCATAACAGCCAGAGACTCACAATAAGCAACTCCTTAATAGATAAACCCAAGACTAAAGGAGTGACATCCTTCTCTTTTGTTAGAAGTAGAGATAATTGGGTCCCTGGAGTCAATTATTCCTTCCCCCTTTACTAACCTTTAATTTTTCTGTTCTGATTAAATATACACTATTCTGGTAAATCCATTCTGTCAACTGAAATAGTAGCAAAATCATTGAAAGTGTTTTGCTCCATGGATTTTAAACTATGTTTAATCATTTTGAATGTCCTTAATTTTAATGTTCATGAATTCATCTGACAAAAACGGTTTCTTTATAATTATGTAATGTTTTCATTAATTAATTAAAGGAGTCGTTTGAAATGGCAGTAACAGATTGACATCTGTACCTCTGCTGTTACCCATTTATATTTCATTCACCTGTCTCGGAATCTGCCCTTTATAAATATAATGTACATGTTTGAATAGAGTGGATTTCTTTACTCAACTGAGTCTAATTGTCTACATACACTGCAGGAATATTGTTCAGCTGGTACTTATGTAACAGGTTTGATATTTGCATGATATTGCTCTGTGTGTGTATTACTCCAACCTAACGAGGTGCTTCAAATTAAGTTCCTAAATCAACTGAATCTTTCTTATATATATGTATGTCTATATATATATATATATATATATATATA
>NC_068998.1:33757676-33760176 GCF_001194135.2 Octopus bimaculoides
TATATATACGTTTATATATTCGTTTTGTAAGATTCTTGATGTGAAATCATGTGTTGAAACAGATATTGTTGTATTTGGGGATGGTCATGTTGCCAGTTTAGCCAAAAAAAGAACATGCTCTATACATTTGGTGTTAATTTGCTTCAGCTTTATTTTATTTTTTACATTAATCGTGTTTCAGCCAGAGTCCTTTCGTCACACTTCTGTGACCTCATCAGTGGTCCTTTGCTTTCTTTTTTCTTATTTGTGTGTCTTTTCTTACTAACGGTCAGCCATTTTGTATTTTGTATTCCTATTGTATGTGCTCCCCACACCTCCAATCTTCTTCTTCTTCTTCTTTGGGTATCCATCCTCTTGATTCCCACCCACCCACATAATATCTACCCTCCCACTTACTCATCCCATATCCACACTTATTATCTTTTATCTTTTTTTTCCACTCAATATATTCCTAACAACAAAGTCTGAAAGACACACAATGTAACAACACACTTTCGATGTAAGTCTGACGAAGTATCTCTTTAATGTCGAAAACCATAAACATTACATGATTTTTCATTTAGAAGTTTTATGTAAACTGGTGTTGCAAATAGAGATGGTACAGAAACAATTGTAACTTATAATTAAAGATGTGTTAAAGAATTTTCCTTGTCTTCTTTTTTTATTGGTATATACATATATGCATATATATATATATACATATATATATATATATATATATATATATATATATATATATATATATATATATATATATATCATGTGTGTGTGTGTGAGAGAGAGAGCAAGGGAGAGAGAGATAAGGGTCATGTGGCTTAGTGGTTAGGGTGTTGCACTCCCGATTGCTAGATTGTGATTTCAATTCCCAGACCAGGTGTCACATAACCTTTTCTTGAGCAAAACATTTCATCTCATGTTGCTCTGCAATCACTTTGACACCTGACACAAGGTACACTGTGCACCTGTTCAGACAACGTCAATTTGATGGAGAGAGTGAGCTCATGTGTGACACAAACATTTGATCACTATAAACAAATCATTTGTGCAGGATGCAGAGCAAAAGCTGAATGCTCATATGTCATTTTCGACAGGGGAGTCCGTCATACATACATACATACATGCATACATACATAATACATACATACATGCATACATACATATATATATATATACATATATACATACATATATATATGCATGTATATTCATGCACATGCACACACACACACATGTATGCATGCGTACATACATATATACATATGAAATCATATTGGGACAATCTGCATCCAGAATTAAATCATTTTACTGTGAAGCAGCTAAGCCAACAAGCAGCATTTGTAGTGCATAGAAAGAAGGTTAGTAACCGTAACTTTATTAAGAAATCAAAAATTAACCTTCTTCCCAAATCTATAAACAAAAACAAAAACGTGAATGATATAAGACCACCACGTGGTTTTGCAGCTAGCAACATTCCAACAGATTCTATAATGCCTGTCAGCCAAACTACATTACTGGCTCAAGTAACTGACCACTGTCCCCCTACTACAACTATGGTAAATAGCAGGCACAACCGCAACGATTATTGTAGTCAGGATTATATGCCAGTGAAATTTTCGGAGCAAAAATAACTTTGGCTTTGAAGGACTCCCTTGAGGAGAGAGTATTTTCTACCAAAGTAAGTAAAAAAATCACCAGATACAGTATTAAAAGCTGTTAACGAAATTGGTGATGAGTATTTACAACAGTGTGGTGAACCCACATACTGGCAGATACTATATACTCTGGCTACTACTGTAAAACAGTACATAGGAAGTACCATCATGGATTTTGAAGACAGAGAAAAAGACAGCTGGTTTACGGAAGACAATCAGTCATGTAATGATGCTTACTGCATGCAAACAAGCAAATCACTATACATTCCACCAAAAAAGGAAATAGAAATGATGTTTGGAGACAGCAAAAAAAGGACACTCATATGCAAACTGATTATCCTCAAGCAAGAGCTAAAAGCTGTCAGTGAAAAACTTCAACATCAGAAGAGAATAACCAAGAGAAAATCAATAAACAAAAAACTTAACCACAACCAGGCAGCAGTATACAGAGACATGAGACGAGGGTCAATAAACATCACAGAAGCTTCTTCATGAGAAAACATAAACTCCTTTTAGAGGAATATCTGGAGTGAAGAGAAGCAATTTAACCAAGATGTTCTGTGGCTGGAAGAAATCCATCCAAAAAAGTTATTGCTCCTGTATTACATCCAAGACATACAACATTGATGGTGAAACTCTTGCAACTGCGATCCAGGAACTACAGGATAGAAATGCACCTGGAAGAGACTTGATTGTTGGATATTGGTACAAGAAGCTAACATTCTACCGACTATATCTTATCAATATGTACCAGCAAGCTTTTATTAAGAACAATAACATAGCACACTGGTTAGCTCTGACAGAGACAAAATCGATCCCCAAATGCAGAACCACCCACATGATAAAAA
>NC_068998.1:33765176-33772961 GCF_001194135.2 Octopus bimaculoides
TATTTCCTTCGGTCCTTGTATCACCATGTTTAGGGATTGCTCTTTCCAGTTTCTTGTTTCCCTCTTGATGGCCTGGAGAACCGTTATCTCTTCCTCGTTGCCGAACAAGCTAGTAGCTGCTATCCAGGCCACGTCAACGTCTGAGAGGATTCCCTCTACATTAACCCTTATGGCATGCCTTCCACGGTATATCAGCAACATCACCACTTCATCAGTTTTTAAGATTGCTGCCGCATTCAAATTTGCTATGGTTGCATCCTTAAATCGAACTTCAACTGTTCCAAATTTACTCCCTTCCAGACTGGTCTTAGTGCTTTCTCTACTTGATTCGTCGTCATTTCGTTGATTCTTCCTGCATCTACTGAATGTGTTTTGTATACTACCTTACATTCCATCCTATTAATGATAATATCCATTGGGGCTGCCACTTCTACATTAGTTCCTTCCCTTTTCGTCATTTTTGAATAGTCCTTCTACTCATTCCTTTCCATATTATGCTCCAATATTTTTGCCACCTCTGCATAGCTTCTATATAGCCTTGCTTTTTTCTCCTTCTTAGTGGTCCATGGAATATCTGACTGCTCAGAATTGGACACATCAGTGTAGCTGCTATCTGAAAATCTGATGCCTTCCATTTTTCTACCTGGCCTACCCTCCTCTATGAGGAGGAAAAGTACAACCAGACTGCCACAAGGCAGCAAAAACCAAAGTATTCAGCGAACACTACAACAATATTTAAACCACAATACAACAGCAATACAAACCAGATTCTTCAAAGCTTGCAAGGTAAAATTGCAAGGTAAAATTACTACCTGCTTTTATAGGAAGTTGATGCAGGTAGTTTATCTCATCCAGCTCTGTCTTTTAGTTCATGCAACTGAAAAAAACCACATTATTTATGGAATGACCCAATATATACAGAGTGCACTGAATAAACTATCGTCTAAATTACGGAAAAATGAAAATAACACTGACATCTTATTTTAACAGATATATTTACCAAAATTAAATTAAAATATTCTGAAATACTAAAGAGTAAATTTATTCAATAAAATTGCCATTGGCTTCAACCACGGCCTCCAGACGTCTTTGGAATCTCCTGCAACTCTTCTGGGCAGCCTCCTTGTTTAAGTTGGTGAATGCTACCATAATTCTTGCCTTCAGTTCATCTTTAGTGTTACAAGTTTTGTTGGTCTCTCGCTCAGCATGAGATGTAGGCCTCCGTGTTGAATCTGAGGCCTTGTGGGAAGATGAATGGAAGCATAACGTTGCTAACACAAGTGATCACTCTAAACAACATGATGTTGAGTGGGTGCTTGATTTTTATCACTCGCAGTACATGTTTTGGGGACTCAGAAAGGCAACAATTGTTCTGTGTGTTCACCATCTGACTCTGGTAGAAAATTTTCGTGTCTGAGAAAAACCAAAGCATGTTCAGTTGGAAAGGATGCTTGAGTTTGTTCAAAAGCTTCGTAGCATGGTCTTTCCTCTTGTCCTTGATGACTTAGAAAAAAATTGGCCCTTTCTCATCTTGTATGAGGAATACTGAATGCCTTCATGCACTACCTGCCTGATAAGAAACTCAGACACTCCCATGTCCCTGGCGGTGGACCTGATTGACTTGGAGGGATCGTTGTCAATCTTGGCTTGGATTTCGCCAAGAAATTCAGGGGTTCTTTTCTTATTAGAACAACCAGAGTGAGTTTTCCAAGCTGCCGTACCTTCATAATTAGCATTAGACTCATTCAACTCTTTCCGAATCCTCTGCACTGTCCTCAGATTAACACCCAAACGCTCTGAAATGTTTATATTGGAGCTTCTGGTACGAATACCAAGCAGTTCAACATATTGTTTCCAAATTTCTGACAGTGAATTACATCATGGTGTTGTTTTTCTCACAGATGGTGCCTAACTGACCCTACTATATTGTGTAGTCAACAAAAGAAAAGACAAATATTGCACATGCATGAAATTAGAAATATAATGTGGTGACAATTTACCCATTGCACTCTGTACATATATATATATATATACACACACTTATGTATATACACATATCCTCATCATCATCGTTTAACATTCATCTTCCATGCATGCATGGGTAGGATGGTTGATAAGAGCCGGTCAGGTAGAAAAACTACCCTAGGCTACTGTGTCTGTTTTGGCAGAGATTTTATGGCTTGACGCTCTTTCTAACACCGACCATTCTGCAGAGTGGACTCTGCACTTTTTAAGTGGCACTAGCACAGGCGAGGTTACTTTTGACATGATTTTAACAGCTGGATGCCCTTCCAAACGCCAACCACGTTACAGTATGAACTGGATGCTTTTAACATAACACCAGCACTGGCAGGGTAACCAAGTAACTTGCAAGGCAAGGAATTATGAGAGGAGCAGGGCATTTGAGGAACCTGTGTCAGAGGATTAGAGACAGAAAGACATAAGCAGCATCTCATCACAACAGAGGGAGCATTAGAGGAGGTAATCCAATATCAAATGATGAAAGGTTAGAGTGTAACAGAGAAATAGAGAGAGGCAGAAATAGGTGTCTTGCTATAGAGGAGGTACATGGATACCCAGTGAGAGAGGGAGGGAGAGAGAGAGAGAGAGAGAGAGAGAGAGAGGGAGAGAGAGGGAGGTGCAAGAAAGAGGCCAGAAACAAGTGTGCTGATGAGATACTTAGTTACCTAGTCAGACGAAAAACAAGAGAAAGACAGAGAGAAAGAGAGAGACCAGAGGCTAGAAAGAGTAGGAAACAGCAAAAGTGGAAGAAAGAGCAAAAAAGTGATGGTGTAGAGCTAAGGTATACTTTCAAGTAACAAAAATATGAACGTACAACCTGGGTAGAAAAATAGTGTGTGGGTCAGTCCCTCTTCTTCTTCTTCTTCTTCTTCTTTATTTTCATATTCTTCAGCTCATTTTCCTCCTCCTTCCCTTTCTCTTTCCCCTTCTTATGCATATCCATCCTCTTGATTCCCCCCACCCACATAATATCTACTCCCCACTTACTCATCCTAAATCCACACTTTTAATTTGTTTCTTTTTTTATTTCCTCCCAATATATTCCTAACAACAAGGTCTGAAGGACTCACAGTGTAACAACACACCTTCGATGCAAGTCTGATGAAGTGCCTCTTTAATGTCTAAAACCACAAACATTACGTGATTTTTCATTTAGAACTTTTACATAAACTTGCATTGCAAATAGAGATGGTACAGAAACAATTGTAACTTATAATTAAAGACGTGTTAAAGAATTTTCTTTGTCTGCTTCTTTTCATTGAACTATTTACTCTTTTCCAAACCCATTTTACAGTATAACCACCATGAAACTTCGATTTTCTACATCTGAAGAATTCCAGCGTTGGCCTGAAACCTGACAGCATTGATAGCCCAGTATTCAGGTTAAGTGCTTCCCTAGAAATACCTCAACTTTACACCTCACCTGACCTTATATATATCTTATGTCCATCTCCTGTGTTCCTACCTTTAGGATTTCACTTCATACATGCCAGCTCAATTTGATTCATTCTGAGTTGAAAGACACCTGCTGTTATTTCTTGTTGTTTGTAATCATAATTGTGTACCATGTTCTCTGTTTTTCTTTGTTTGTTTGTTTTTTTTGTCTTGGTTGCTGTACACATTCACTAGCTTTCTTACAAAGGGGTCTAATGCTTTTTGGGGCACAATCAGATCGAACCATCTCAAGTGTAACTGCCCGAAATAGTCATGACTTCTGGGACTTGACTGAGGAAAGAAAGCCACGAATGACACGTCTTTCTTTGCCTGTCCTTCTAATTGTTGTTTCTCTTGTCTGTCTTTGTATCGTCTATCTGCCGAAATGTTTTAATGTCCTCTATTGCAATTTTGTTCCATTTATATATATATATATATATATATATATATATATAATATACACACACATATCTGAAAGACAGATGGAACAAGAAATAGTGATTTAAACAAGAGAAAGATCTTCCAACCAAAATATATTTACAGAGTATTTAATAGTTCTGTGTATAAGGACAAATGAATGAAAGTGTATGTTATGCTATTTTAAATTATTTCAGTTTTATTGAGCAAAAGTTTCTTGAACTCTAACTTAACGCATAAACAGCAATATTTCTTATTTCTTCATGTAAATTGTTGTATTTAATGTGAATTTTTGATTAGTGCTTTGTTTATCTATGTTGTGCTTTTAATTCACTTTAATTACAGTATCAATTAGCTTCTAATTAAAGCTATATGCACATTTAGAATCATTATGGTATTTTTGATAAACTTGTTTGATTAAATTTGTTGCATTTTTTCCTACAAAAATCAGTTTTTTTCTTATTTTTGTAATTGTTTTGCCAAAAATCAATTGAATCTTATTCAAGAGATAGAAAAAATGATAATTTAAGATTTACATTAGTAATATTCAGCAAAGAAATTATTCTTATTTATGTCCTCATAACTGTTGTCATTATAATTTTTTTTCTATTTGTGATGATTTAAAACTAAATCCTCACAAATTGTTTTCATTTTCTTACTGCTTGAATATATTTGAATAAAGAAAAAAATTTTGCATATATCTTGTTTTATTCAATTGTATGTTGTTCCATGCTGCTGTATTTGTTCAAGGCTTATAATTTGCATTTCTGTCACAACTTGACTCCCTTGGGCATTATATTCTATTTTCATATTATCAATTTTGCAATTTGTCCTGTTTCCTTTTATTGATATTTTTATTATTTACGGTTTTCCAAGGCATGTTCATTTTTTAAAAGATTCTTTTATGCAAAGCATTTTGAAAAAAGTTTGCTTTGAATTTCATAGAAATTTCTTACCTCTTTTGAAACAATGGAAAAATTTTAGAGAAATGTGAAAATATCATGGGTATAATAAGTTAAAAACTTTTCAGTCTATTAGTGACAAGTAAAGTAATTAGCAAAAGCTCATGTTTGTTTAAAACTGTTGCTGTATTTAGTAATTGCCCCGTTCATGTTTTAAGATCAAATCCTTCTGAGATTGATTAAATACATATCAGTCATATACTGACTGAAACAAGTTAGTACTTGAAATCAACAAATTTAGTGCAACCAAGATATAACTGTACCAACCAACATTCACGTTGTCAACTATTCTCAGCTCACTTTATTCAACTTAAAGCAACTCATATTTAGAGTCAAGATAAAAGATTTGTGCTCAATTATTCCTCAAATAAAATTATATTATCTGTCAAAAATTATATCAGACATAATATGCAAATTGAGATGCACATCATCAGAATTTTAGTGTTTTATGACTCTGAGAATAGATGAATACTATCATATCTACCTCGACCTCCAGTCTTGCAGAAAATCAATCACCTCATCAACAAACTCTTCTCTAGTAAATTTGTAGCTACTGATTATCAGTGTTTTATCACTTATCAAAAAGCATTTTCATTATTGTTATTATTTATCTGTGATCAGTATTAAATGAACAGAATCAAAAGCATTTCATCTGTGATTATTTTCTTTTTTTTTTACCTCAAACTACATTATCCAGTCATTACTTCATTTTTTAAAGATGGCAGTACATGATTTGAGAGACATTTCATTGTTATTTCTAGTAGAAGAGTATAGCTTCCCTTGTAGGTTCAAAAGAGAAGCATCATGAATAATAACTTGTAATGTCAGTTTAAGCAATTGCATTATTAAAAGTTGGGTGATATCTAGTTTATTATGACCCTTTTTGAAATGTTCTGTGGGATTATCTTCTATACTGTTAGGTAAGATTGTAGGGTAGATGTTACAAAAAGTGAGGTGGACAGCCATGGGATGGTAGATTGAAACAAATTGGAGGGTTACTACCTTGAACTACAACCCAAAATTATACAGTATTACAAGACAGCCACCACTGCAATGGAATGGTCTTCTGAACTTCAGAGTATTATTTTGCCTGCACTGAAACCAAAGCATATTTTGGTTTCAGTGTTATCTGTCAGTGTTCAACTGCCTTTGTAGTGTACTATCTAGTAATACCACATATTGCTAAGAACAGTCCCACCTTAGCAAATGAATCCTTTTCTTTCAGTTGCTCTAGAATTTTAAAACAAAAGTAACATTTAAACCTGAACAATTGATCTTTAGGTGGGGAATTGGCAGAACCAATAAAGTGTTGGACATGCCTGTGGTGTTTAATTATGGTCCTTTATATTCCAAGTGCCAATCTGCCAAGCTCATCCATGTAGAAGTTCACAGTGAACATCATGTGTATCAATCACTCCTGAGCATTTATATTTCTCTGCATAAAAGAAAATTATATCATACAATTTGTTGGAGTAGCAAAAATCTAATAACAGACTACTTTAGCTCCACATTATTTAAAACTTCATTGGTACAGAATGCATCCACATCCCTAGATGTACAAAGTCTGAATAAAGTAAACTGTGGGTCCAATCTATACCTATGAACTTTAATTAATATGGAGCTGAGTTAACCTGTTATAAACACGCATGCATACATACATACATGCATGTATATGCACACGCATGTATATGTACACTCATACACACACTTACGCACATGTATTATATAAAAATTGTTTCTAATATACATACAAGATAGGAATTGTTAGATAATTAAACTGAATTCAGTACTTGACAGGCACTTTATGTTACTGACTCCCAAGGGATAAAAAAAATTTGATCTTGTTGAGATATGGATTCAGAACATAAAGTCCCACAATCAATACTGCAATGAATTTTCTCCAACTCTCTAATGATGCAGTCAATCTATCACCCTGGATTGTTTCTAAGATGGCACAATGACAAGAATTTGGTGGGATGAGATGATTGTATTTGTCCAGTTTTAACTGGTACTTTATTTTATCAACTCTACAAGGATGAAAAGTGAAAACTTCCTTCTTGAGAATTTCACCTCAGAATGTAAAGAGCTAGAACAGATACAAAAAGGCACTCAAAAGAAGCCAGAAATTTGCAATATTATTTTATTGCCTTCAAAGTATTCGCCATTTGAAGCATACATTGGTCCAAGTGATTTTCCTCTATTTGAAGCAGTCCTGGAACTCTTGCAAAGCAATGCTTTTTAATGCCTCCTTTGTGTATTTCTTCACCTCTTCCACATCTGTAAATTCCATTGCACCAGCTAGTGATGACCTTCAGAAAAAGGTCTGGATCAGTTTCAAACTGTTCTTTCAGTTCATGACATGCATTCAGTCATAGCAGCTTTTGATCTTCCATGAGAAAGTGAGGCACAAATTTTGCTGCAACTCTTTTCACTCACACTTTCTCACTGAAAAGTCGTTGGCAGAAGCTCCAGGACACATCAGTCATATCAACAAGTTGTTCAGTGACTGTCCTCTAAGATGAGTTTCCATGATGTTTTCATTCATTTGGGAGGTTGGCAGTCATCCTGAACAAGGTTGGTCCTCAAACAACAAGTGACCATTCCTTAAAGCATGGAAACCACTCATAAACTTGTGTTTTGCTCATGGCAGCATTCTTGTAAGCAATTTTGCCTGCCATTTTCTCCAACAGAAAACAGAATTTCATGGAAGAACACTATTCTTTTGTTTCAGCCATTGCAAAATTATCAAACAGAGGAGAAGCACAACAAAACAAAGATGTGCCACATGGCAGTACGACTCCACCCAATGATGTCAGTCAGCCAACTGATGCCTGAGGGTTGCATGGTGCTGGTCAGCAGACTGATGCCTGAGAGTTGCATGGCGCTGGTCAGCAGACTGATGCCTGAGGGTTGCATGGCACTGGTCAGCAGACTGATGCCTGAGGGTTGG
>NC_068998.1:33773034-33781163 GCF_001194135.2 Octopus bimaculoides
AGCAGACTGATGCCTGAGGGTTGCATGGCGCTGGTCAGCAGACTGATGCCTGAGGGTTGCATGGCGCTGGTCAGCAGACTGATGCCTGAGGGTTGCATGGCGCTGGTCAGCAGACTGATGCCTGAGGGTTGCATGGCACTGGTCAGCAGACTGATGCCTGAGGGTTGGGTCTAGCAGTGGAAGCCTGAACTACAGTGGGTTTGCCCCACAGAGAACGTTTCCTGTCACTTTTGGGTATCCCTCATATTGCAGGGAATCATTTCCAATGTCCAGATGATTCTACTGTTCTAGCAGGACCTATGGAAAGATTGAATTTTATAATTTTTTAAATTTTTATATCGATGCTTGAAGTTCATAACAGTATCTGTTATGTTAAAGGTTTTTATTACAATAAGTTAAAAATAGATTGAGGTTATTGCAAAATGAGGATTTAGATTGCTTCTATTGTTACAACATAATAAATTCCAGTCTATGTTAGGGTTCATCTCACAACTGAGACTGGTTGTTTATTACAAAATGTTTTCCTGATCTGTAAATGACACTGAAGCCACCTCTGTATGCAAGACTATGATAATATAAAACAATCACCTTATTTTAAACATAATTTCTTTGGCATGTTACATATCATTGTGCCATCCAAGCTCACTATTTCGAAGGAGATGTCAAAATAAATAGGAATTTCTAGTTGGTATAGCATGATTTAGATGAATGACGTCTATATTTTCTGGAAAGGCTCCACATTCACCAATAAACACTGTGGAAATTACATTATATGTAGGAAAATTATAGCATTAGAGGTCAGGGTCTTATCTTAAGTGCAGGTTATATTTACAGGGAACTGTATTTCCTCTGACTACTAATGACTGTTCTGACATTTCTACTAAATGTATATTTTTAAATAGTTCCATATATTAGTTATGGAAAAAGCCATAATTTCTTGTATTGTGTTCATCATATGAGACAAAAATGTAGAACTGAGAATTGCTTCAACCCAATATCATTAAACTTCATTAGCATCAACAATCTAAAGTTAGCTACATGCTAGGAGACTATTTTCTGTATACAGAGAAAATTCATGACAATGAAACCTCTTTCTTTGGGTGTACTAACCTTTGAACTAAAAGAAGCAAAGAAAAAAAAAATTGCACAATCATATCCTTGGATATTTTTTCCTGAAATTATTAGCTTTCTCAATATTTTCTTCAGCAAGTAATTTCAGTTCTTTTATAGGTCCACTTCTAAATCCTGAAGTGTCATGTTAAGGACAATGATGTCCATTTCTTAGATAATGTGTGGTCTGACTGCAACTGGTTTGACTGCTGCTGTGTCATAGGAGCACCAAATCATCTCAGTCTTTTTCCTGTTGTTTGAACATTTCTTGTTCCTTGATCATGTCTACTTGTCATAGTCAGTTCTTTCCTCAAGATTTTCCTATTCTGTTCACTGCTCTTCATTCATATTATTTCATCATACTTATCTCCGGCTCTATACTGTTGCACATAATCAGTTCACTGTGCACTATCTATGTTCTTGTATTGTATTCATTGGCTTTCTCTTTGATACCATAGTCCACCAGCACAATTATGCTCAATAATGTTGCTCCCCATTGTCTGTTGGTTTTACTTAAACTATCTCTTATTTCCTGTCTTTATTGTTCAAATTATGACCTTTGCACGTATTGTCTCATTTATTCTCTTGTTGCTTTATTATTGTTAAAATGTTAAGTGGAAATAAAATTTATAGTGTAAAAATTTGACATTACTTACGTTGGATTTGAACAATTATTGAAAGTTATTTGATACTTTTATCCCTTCTGTCAAAAGAAAAAAAACAATAAATAAAACTTCTGCTTTCTACATAGGATTAGAAAAACACTTTCATTATTTACCTTATAAAACAGGTTTCCTTTTTTGTTGCAAACAAAAACATTTTCCCATTTTGATTTTATTGTAATGACATTTTGATCTCCCTTTGAAGCATAACATATAACCATGGGCTGAAGCAAGATAGGATAACACTATAGATAAGAATGTTTTCTAACCAAGAGTCAGAAATTTTGGGAGATGGAACATTCAATTACTTCAACATCGGTACTTGACAAGTGTATATTTTACTAGTCCTGGAGGAATGAAAGGCAAAGTCAACTTCAGTGGTATTTGGACTCAAAACATAAAGAGCCTTGATTATATACAACTAGACATCTTGCTCCACATTCTAATGATTCTGCCCAATTGTTGTTGTTAGCACTCTGTCACTTACGACGTCGAGGGTTCCAGTTAATCCGATCAATGGAACAGCCTGCTATGAAATTAACATGAAAGTGGCTGAGCACTCCACAGACACATGTACCCTTAACGTAGTTCTCGAGGATATTTAGCATGACACAGTGTGACAAGGCTGGCCCTTTGAATTACAGGTACAACAGAAACGGGAAGAAAGAGTGAGAGAAAGTTGTGGTGAAAGAGTACAGCAGGGTTCGCCACCATCCCCTGCCGGAGCCTCGTGGAGCCTTAGGTATTTTCGCTCAATAAACACTCACAATGCCCGGTCTGGGAATCGAAGCCGCGATCCTATGACCGCAAGTCCGCTGCCCTAATCACTAGGCCATTACGCCTCCACTCTGCCCAATAACAGTACTTAAAATTGCAATTTACCATTTTCTTTAAGTGTGCATCTCTGTGAGTGTATGTGTGTATATGTATGTATCTGAGTGTCTATCTATAAAATGATTAACCAAATTAATGACATCATTGCAATTGATTTGGTGGGGCAGTGGGAGACATCTAGTTGGCAACACCCAAGTCACTGCATATACATGCAGTATTAGTGAAAGGATATACACACAGTGAAAATGAGAGAATATACATTCAGTATTTGGTGGACATGTATATATATTAATGTTCGTTTTTACGTCCAGTTATAATAAGAACAATTGAACATTAATCTGAAGAGTTACTCCATACTTTTGTGGAGTATAAATTTATTATTCTTTAACAGAGATAGTATTGACAGGGAATGTTGAAGTCACTGACAATACTATTCTTGTTAGAGAAATTCATATATATATATATATATATATATATATATATATATATATATATATAAATACATATATATATATTTATACACACACACATATATATATATATACATATATATAGACACACACACAGAGAATCAGGGAGAATATGCACTACATGCATAGAGCAGCACTAGTATAAACTGTAGAGTGACTGGTATTAGAAGGGATATCCAGCCAAAGAGACCATTCCAAAGCAGACCATAAAGCATGATGTAGTTCTTGGAGCCATTGGATTCTGTCAAATCACCTAACCTATGCCAGTATGGAACATAGACATCAAATAATGTTGATGAGGAATAACTCGGCTATTTTTATTTGTTTCTATGTTTTTTATTTGTTGATTTTTTGTGTGTGTTCAGTTTTCAGTAGAGATTTACTGATTATATTGGGAACTTGGCGTCGACGAGCTGAGAGTGTTTTATGTTAGGTGCAAATGGTAGTTCTGTGGTAATTTTATGTTTCTAATGGGAATAACAACATAGGAATACTGAGTTCGAAAAAACCCACCCACATTAACATTCACACAGTTCTCACTACACAAACACATATACACACATATGTACACATACATGCACAAAATCATGTGAAATTGTGTTATGTAAATATATACTTTATGAGACCTTGCGTTGCTTATTGGTGCTGGAAATAAAATAAGAATAATTAAATTAAGTACATATGTTTGCATGCAGGCGCTCGTTTGTGTGCCTCCTCCTCACACAAATATACATGCACACATTCATAGAAACATGCATATATACACACACATACATGTATGCATACATACATACATACATACATACATACATACATACATAACTACGTACATACATGTTATTACTGGAAAAAGATTGAAAATCATTACAAATAACAAGAGAAAGTATGCAAGCAGAAAAAATAATATGTTATAAGAGGCAATTTAAAAACATTTATCATTAAATTTTTGGTTGAAAACAAGAAAAGAACGATGACATAACTGTAAAGAAAAAATGTCAAAGCAATCAGGAAATAAAAGCAAACTTTCATAGTTTTTCTTAAGAGAATGAGACAGAAGATTCTGAAAGAAATAATTTTCACAGCTGAAGAACAATGGAGACAATCTAGTGTCAATCTCTTTTTACTTCGAATTCTTTATAGTCCACAGTTGTTTATAATGTTTCTCTTTTACAATCTGTTCAGTTGAGTAGAACAGAGTATAACACTGTCATAGTTGTTCTTATTGTTATGGCTGTAGCTCCAAGTCAGCTCTGGTTCAGCAGACATTTGTTCAAAGACATTCTAGCAATGTCTTCAGATGTAGTTTAACAAATGCAGATCACATTTTTAATGTGTCCTTCCTTTTTTCAGACAGTGGGCTATATTCTGAAGAAAATTTGGTTACTATTTCTACAGATCAAGTTGCTCTTTAAAGGCCTGCGAATACTTTTCATTTGAATGGTGATTGGTTGGGGCATGCCATATGATACTCTACCATCATGTAGTGTTTATGAAGAAAGTCATCTTGAAAGACCCACTCCTCTCCCAACTGTCACAACACATAACAAACTTCACTCTACATTTGAAGCAAATGAAACTCTCATTGATTGGTCAGTGCTGATGTTATTGCTTACAGTGGAGATTTGCCCTTCCTCCAGTAGTGTTGTACTGAGTGGGAGATGAATTAAACCATGTTTTGATGTTGAAATAGTATATCATCATCATCATCATCATCATCATCACGGTCATTGTCATCATTTACTTTCTATGTTCCATTTTTGTATGAGCTGGATGGTTTTACAGGATTTGACAAACCCAAGGATTGCATCATGCTCAGCTGTCTATTTTGGTATGGTTTCTTTCTATGGCCAACCACTTTATACATTATTTCATGGCACTGGTACTGGTAAGGTTGCTATGCAGCTTGCAAAACTTTAAACCCTGAGAAAGTGACTTTCTGCTAGGAGATGATATGTTAAGACATGATTAAAAGGGTTGGAGTGAAACAGGGTTCTTTTTTTGTGGTAGAAGGGTTGCATCATTACTCCCATTTTAAGAGAAGGTAAACTGATCGGGTTGGAGCAGGGAAGAGATGAAATTGTGGTGATCAAGTGTCTGTGTGAAGTCGTAAGGTATGGAGAGAGTAGTAGTGAGTAGAGACAGAAGGACTAGAAATGTAGGTGGATAAAGGTACAGGAATGTATTGGAGAGTGAGAGAGGTGGAGTGAGGGTTGTACATAAAAATGAAGAACAATTGTTGAGTAGTTGCTAAGTTGGGGAGGTAGGGAAGAGTAGGGGACAATTGTAGAGATTGGATAGGGTTGAGTGGTGGAAGTAGTGAATGGTGGGTAAGGGGTTGGTGTGACTAATAACACAGTAGTAGGGGTGAAGAACAGTAAAATAAGTAATGATGATACAAAAGACAGGAGAGAGAGAGAGAGATGATAAGTAGGTGGAGAGGAAGGCAGGAAGGAAGAAAGGAAGGAAGAAGAGAAAGACATATGTAGTGTTTGGAGTGAATGAGAGATGTATGGTAGTTTAGTGAGTGTGGATGAGATCAATGTAAAGTTTAGGTGGAGAGGACAGTATTAAGGATGAGGAATATGTACCAAGTGAAATGGTTCCTGGGAATGATAAAAATCAGTGAACTCAATGAAAAGCTGCAGTCAGATAGATGAAATATGGTAAGGAGTATCTTGAGGGAGAAATTGAGCAAAGGAACCAGCTGTTCATACACACACACACACACACACACACACACACACACAGTGCTACTACAACTTAGCTTTGCCCAGTTATGCAGGTCTTCTTGAGAACCGCTGTTTCTGCTTCTCTCACTCTCACTCTCTATCCCTTCTCTCTCTCTCCCCCTATATATATATATATATATATATATATATATATATATATATATATATATATATATATGTATATATATATACAATGTGTTATAAGTAAGTTTCTGGACTGTATGTGATCTTATTGTACTCTTTAACAGAAATGCATATACAGCAATTGAACATTGCTAGACAATCTGCAAATAGGTTTCATGCTTTCTACTTGAGTTCAAGTATAATGGCTAATTATTACTTGTGTTCAATTATTACATAATATTACATTTTTTAACACTCTGTAATGACTGACGTTTTAAGAGACTTACTTTGCATCATAGTTGCTTCATATACTTGCATCTTAGTTTATTACATAAAAGTTAGTGTTCTATCATGCGGTTGTAAAGTATGTAGTGTAGACAGGAAAATGTATTTTGCTTTGTAAGGTTCAACTTCTTCAGAATAAATGGTTACAAGTGCAACAAGTTGTATGCCTGTTTGATGTATAGCAAAGTTCAAATGTTATGCCTGATATCGATGTAAAAAAGTTTACTTTTACATCAGTGTGTTTGTGTGTGTGTGTGTGTGTGTGTGTGAGACATATCTACAAGCATAAAGAAAAAGAGAATGGAGTATGAAAGGTTGAGAGAATATGAGAGATAGATTCAGTGAGGTAGTGATGTGTTGACTGAGAGAAATTATCTCCTGCTATTTGTTGTTGGTCAATTAAAGAAAATTATACAATAATTGTGAGTGATGAACAATCAATCAGTGAAAAAGTGAAAGCATGATCATTCTTTTGAACCATTTCAAGCAATAAAACTCTTAGTCAAATTAATGACATCATAACAAATAGAACAGTAGGAGACACCTGGCTGGGAACGTATTAAGAGGAACCAAATCACTGCATTTCCATACAGTATTATTTAAAGGATATACAGGCAATGCTAATGAAAGAGAGAGAGAGAGAGAGAGGCGGGGTGTATATAAAAATCATCATTATTATCATTATTACTGTTATTAAGGCGGTGAGCTAGCAGAGTCATAAACATGCCGGGTAAAATGCTTAGCAGTATTTTGTGTCTTCAAGTTCTAAGTTCCAATGCTACCAGGGTCGACTTTGTCTTTCATCTTTTCGGTGTTGATAAGTACCATTTACCCACTGGAGATGATGTAATCGACTAGTCTCCTTCCCCAAAATTTCAGGCCTTGTGCCTATAGTAGAAAGGATTATTATTATTACTGTTATTATTTAAAACATTTCACTTCAACCCCAAGTGACCTAAAGTTCTGTAGGCTTCTTACAGAAACCTAGCTCATCAGGCTCAGTTAACTGATTAACTCAGCTAACTGAGCCCTATGAGCTAGGTTTCTGCAAGAAGCCTACAAAACTTTAAGTTGCATGGGGCCAAATCAAACCGCTTTACACTGTGTAACAAAATGTAATTCTTTTTTGTCTTTAGCCAGTAAGTGTTATTTCCTATTTGCTTCTATTTAGAAGTCAAAAGAAATTACTACTATTCCTCTCAAACCTTGCTTTTGTCACCTAGATATCAATGTTTTGAAATAGACTTATTTTCCATTTCAAAGAGATTCAGCATTGAGTTACTGAAGCAGAAATATTGTTATTGCAAATATTCTGCTCAATACTACAGATTTGTTTGTCAGTTGCTTAACCTTAACCGCTTGAGCATGTCCCTTAATGGCTGACAATATATGTATCTCCGGTGACGAGCAGGAGTAGTGAGTGAGTATCATAGCCATGTGTTGAGAGAGATGCTTTGGAGTTTGAATAAATGTAACAAAAGCAAAGTTTGACGGAAATATTCACCCTTTTTCATACTTTCTAGGGGTAAGCAAATTAGAAATAACAGTTGCTATCCAAGGACAAAATTCGTGTTACACAGTGTGATATATATAACTCCCACTAGATGGGTTAAGTGACTCCTTTTGTTTTTCCACACACACACACACACACACACACACACATACACACACATATACACACATACACATACATACATACATATATATATATGCATATATATATATATTATATATATATGTATATATATATATGTATATATAATATATATATATATATATATACTTTATTTAAAAGCAGCAGAAATATAACAAAAAAACCGTTACTAACAAAACTGTCCGATGAACGGGAACGTGAAACTCAGAGTAACGGTTTTTTTGTTATATTTCTGCTGCTTTTAAATAAAGCATATTACTCT
>NC_068998.1:33781355-33784509 GCF_001194135.2 Octopus bimaculoides
ATATATATATATATATACGCACACACACACACACACACACACATATATATATATATCACTGACAGGCTTCTTTTCAGTTTCCATTGAGCAAATCCACCCACAAGGCATTGGTCAGCCGAAGGCTATAGGAAAAGATAGTTGCTCAAGGTGCCATGCAGTGTTACTGAACCTGGAACCTGAGGTTGAAAAGCAATCTTCTTATCACACAGTCACACCTGTGCCTTTGCCACGCCTACACCTATAATGAGGAAAATTTTATTTTCTTGGAAATGAAATACTTTCAAATGCTTCAAACATATTTTAACAAACGATACATGATACTTAATAACGTATTGAGAATATCAGCTTACTGCTTTGAGCAGTATTTTAGGAAAGCTTTATAAACATGATAACTTTATCAGATAAAACTCTCTGCTCTGCTTACCTCAGCTGCTGGACATTGTTTTCAGTTTTAACTCTTCTCGGTAGTTTCATGTATCTCTACTATGCATCAAACAATCACTCCAATCTCAGAAAAATTAAAAATCTAGAGAATGTAGTGATGGTCTGCATTGGGGAAAAGTTTTTTCAGAGGAGAAGTGAAAAACGGAATTGTTGAATGCTACTCATTCTTTGAAACCAGCTGCAGATTCTCAATCAGCAATGACTGTGTTTCCTTACCACACAATTTCTTATTTCAATCTACAAGATTTCAACCATTATTAACTTTGAGCTAGGAAAATAAATAACATTCCTTGTGGCAAAGAACATGTATTCATGCCTAGATGTACAACACTTAGATATATAGAAAACAGTTATGTAGCTGTTGTGATTAACAAAGCTGACTGATTTCTTCCCCAAAGTTATATCTAGTTAGATGTAAAGATTCAATATACAACATTGTCATGATGCAAATTACTTAGAATAGTCGAGCACCACATTTTCTTCCTATTTCTCTCTTCTTAACTTATTTATTATTTCACACCTGTGACTCACTTACAGTTGCATTATACAGAAAATTCCACATAAATGCTATGCCAATGTAAAGAATAATACATATAATAGCACTAAATATAAATCATGAATGAGCTTTTACATTTGTTATTATATTTTCAGATCTGAAGCAATTATTTTCTTTTTTTCTTAGTACTTGACTTTATTTCATAATTCAGCAAATTATTATTACCACTTCAGTTTATATCATTTTAGATTTTTATGATATTGTTTTCCTTTTTGATTTTCTTTTTCCAATCCAAATTAATGTATTGTGTCCTTACGACCCATAAAGACAGTTGTTGCTATGTTGTCTGTATTTACTGTATTAATGTTTGATTGGTTGCGTCTAGTCATATAGTTATTGTATTGCCCATGGTGCTTGTCAAGATGTATCTCCTAATATGATGATATTGTCATTTGTCTACAGTATGTGTTATAAGTATTTCATGCTTGGTTATTTTCTTGCATATAAAGCAAATGACATATTTTGTAACAATCGTTAACTGTTCAACTATATTAATGAATAAACTTAACTATTTTTATCCATCAAATTTATTGAATATAAATTTAATTTAAACCTTAAAACTTTACAACTATATCACTCTACATTCTATATTCTTTAGTACTAAACGTGTCTTCAAAGTTTTATTGTGTTTTCTTTTGTTTCAAATTGCATTTCAAACAGAATGAAATGAAATCATTTCATATCACTTCAAAGGATTCAGAAAGTAACCAATTATTTAGATTCTTTGTGTGCAACACTTTTTCTATAATCATTAGTGCTAAATGTTTAAAAAACTTTGTTTTTCTTCGGAAAGTTAGATAGTGATACTTCAATAGACATATCAGTTTCAGCTTTCCAAAGCTGATTGTCAAATCTGATTAGTTGAGTAGATAAATTGTACAAACAAATGAAAAATGGTTTATTCTCATTACTTCACTCAATTACCTTATAACCAAAAACTATGGTTAATTAAATAGTTTGGTTTTATTTAAGTAGCACTGGCTTTGCCAAAATGTAATTCTCTGGAGATTTAGACAAAATATACTTGAGTCATCATAAACATCTACTTACTAGTAATTTAATAATTTAATGAAAGAGTACAAACTCATCGTTTAGCCTAAAAAATCAAAGCAGGAAGCAAAACATTTGTAATATGTAGTGAGCTAGAGTAGATGGTTACCATAATGTCTTTAAATTGGATTTACTCAACTATATTATAATATTCAGCAATCATGTCAGATAGATAATTGGACGATGTCTATGGTATAGTTGCTCTGTTGCACTTTCTGGTTTGAATCACATCACAGCTCTTTTGATTTTGATTTTCTTATAAATATTTGAATATTAAACATATAATTATTTTATGTATGTAATACACACACACACACACACACACACACACACACACACACACACACACACACACATATATATATATATATATATATATATATATATATATATATATATATATATATATATATATATATATATATATATATATATATATATATATATATATATACATATATATACATACATATATATATATATATATATATATATATACATATATATACATACATACATACATATATATATACATACATACATACATATCTATCTATCTATCTATATATATATATATATATATATATATATGCACACACATATCATCGACCCTATCACATCACCGACTCCTTCACCTGCATTTCTAGTAATGTCATCTGCTGCATCTCCTGCTCTCTCTACCCTTCTCTATACGTTGGGCAAACAGGACGCCACTTGGCTGACTGGTTCATGGAACACCTCCGAGACATCCAACTCAGCAATGACACCTCGGTCTCATGCCATTTCCGCTCTACCAGTCACTCTTTGCAATACCTGTCCATGTTCAGATTGTCCTTGCACAGGGGCCATCCGGACTCCCGTTTTTTTGCCGTGAACAGGGATTAATCTTCTCTCTTCGCTCCTTTGCACCACATGGACTCAACTCTCCTCCCCTCTTCATCTAGCCTCCTCCTCTCGCTTCTCTGCCCCTCACACCTATTTCCTCCCATCCACCTCTTCTCTCTTGCTCTGACTCCTACTTCTCTTTACTCCTACTCTCCTCTCTTCACTTCACTCCTATCCACCTTCTCCTTCCCCCTTCATTGAAACCCCTCCCTTGTAACC
>NC_068998.1:33784614-33790757 GCF_001194135.2 Octopus bimaculoides
CCAACCTCACCTTCCCTATCCTTCCCATCCCACCTCACCTCATCCCAGTCTAACCCACACCCCACCCTTGCTTTCCCCACCCTTGCTTTCCCCACCCCCACCTCCCAACACCATCACACAACACTACACACCACTACACCATACACCACCATACCACACAACACATTACATCACATCACACCACCACACACACACTAGCACTGACCACTTCCCAGCCCCACATCCTCACACCTACATATACACACACGTCAAGGTCAACAGCCCTCTTCCACACACACATACATACTCTCTTATACACACGCACGCACACCTTCGTTTTGGGATCATCACTACTTTATTATCTCCCCTTCTTCCTAGCTCTCCTGTGTGACCCTTCTGTCCGGCATTCACCATGACAGATCATTAGCCATTATACATTCTTTATTTTCTCTCCCTGTTTCTTTCTGTGTTCCTTTCTGTGGAAGACCGTAGGCTTGAAACGTTAAAGACTTTTTCACTTCCTGAGCATTAAACTAATACATCTGTTAATTGTCTACACCACCTGTCTTCATCGTTTTGTTTTTTTGTGAATTCTCCCTATATATATATATATATGATTTGATACTTATTTTCAAATTCCTTTGTGACATAATTAATTTTATTGTACTTCTGTTTTGAGTCCATTTGTGGTTTCAATCAATTTGGGACTTGAATAAAATTTCATCACATTTATATTTAAATGCTATTATCAACATCAGATCTCAAGGTTCCCTCAAACAAATGTTAAATCAATGATTTAACACTATTTGTATTCTTGCAAGGTTTAAACAATTGGCAGGTGCAGACTTGCCTGTGCACCACATGGATGCAGGTTTGATAGTTCTGTGGTACCTTAGATAAATGCCTTCTACCATCCCTCATCAAGATATACTCATGGAGGATTTAGAGTCCATTACCTTAGCTGTGGTCATAGTGCTGCACTAGTGGTGAGAATATGAACAGAAAATCTAGAGCAGTGCTTTTGATATATTGACCCTTTTCTTACCTTCATTCATTAGTATATATAATAGTTGTCATCATGACACATGCGTTAATATATTTATACAGCAGAAAATATAATAGTAGTTATAATAACAACAATATAATAGTAAATACATTAGCAATGATAATTACATACACTAATTAATTTATGAAACAGTATATGTAAAACTAATACATTAATTACAATAATGACAATAAATTTCTTCCTGCCTTCTCAGACAGACTAGTTAATGTTCCATGCTTTTGCCTAGATATCTTGCATTAAATGAATGACACACTCTATAAAATCACTGAGAGTACAGCTCTTCTCAGTTCTAACACCATTCATCTTTCAGTGCAGGTTTTGTATCAAATAATAATGGGATTAATCATGCATTTTTTTTAATGTAAATGAAATCAGATTTTTTTATGCTGTTGTTATTTCTTAGCCTTCTGTTAATTTTAAGCAAATAGTCTTGTGAAAACAGATTGATGCAACGATAAAAGTCTATTTTTCCAGACATAATAATCCCATTGCAAAGTGGGGAACACCACTGCTATATTCTCATACATGCAGTGAGGAGCACACTGACCCAATTTTGGAATATTGTATTTTTTCCATGGTCTAATCTGTCTTTGTATGTCTGTTGTTGCTGTTGTTGTTGTTAAGCCACAATTAAACCCTGATCAAGCAGATCTATGTTTCAAATGCATTTTAGTTTTATTTTTATTGTTCCAGTGGATATTGCTATTTTCAAGACAACAAAATATGTTGTTATTTTAATCAGACTAGCAACCACATAAAATCTTTTATCATTAGCTGTAGGTTCTGATGGAGGTAACACTTGTGTTTGGTGGATGTTATTTTTTGGGTGTCCAGTAAATTCATTATTATAAGATCTGCATGAGTAATACAATGACGTAAATATATAGTCTGTAATTTTATTGCCTGGTAATTTCATTACAGTGTAGTTACATCACGTGCCAATACATCATCGATAACTTCTTCGTCATGCTAAATACATCAGCAGTAAATTCATTGTCATGTTTTTTATCTTCAGAGTAAATGCATCACTAAACATTATTTAAAGCATTTATTCACACAGTAAATATGTCACATTTCATTAACAATGTGTAAGAAATTCAATGACAAACATTTATTTATCTCAGATTTACTCAATATTCACATGAGAAAATATAAATCAAAGTTACATTTAAAAATGAACTCAAAACAAAAATAAAATATGCAGCTAAAAGATGACACTATTTTAAATTGTAGAATAGAAAAAAAATATACTGAATTCCTCTTAAATTATCTAGTATCACAATTTTTGAGGATGCATTGAAATGTTGCGCTTCACTATTTTATATTTATTCTTTTATGATATAAAATTTCTGCTGCCTCAATAGAGTGTTCCAATGTTACTTTCTTTCTTGATTATTTCTTTTCCAAGGTTACTGAAAATTTCCAAATCATAGGATGGAAATTCTAGTCTTTGAATTTCTTTTAATGAAATGTGATGTATCTACTCTATAAAACTTTCAATGATATTCAGCAATGAAATTACTCAGTGAATAAAAAGTATGATGATGAATTTACAAATGATCTATTGGATAACAATATAATTGACATGTAATTAAATTACAGGTGATGTATTTACAACAATGTAATTACTTACAATAAATTACCTCAATGTGAATCATTTCTTGCACTAACTTCAGAGGCACATATCTGTACAGGTTATCGATGCTGCTGCTATTTTCATGACTTTATGATTAAGGTAATACTAGTGGGAATCAGAAATGTGTCAAGGTGTTTGAATGTAAGTATAGTTAGGGATGGAGTTAGCTCTGGCAGTAACTTGTGCCCATTGTCAATAAACTTTTATTTTTGATACTTTTGTTCCATTGTTTAAGGTAATTTATGTGAGTTCTCTGAGTGCAACATGTGAAGATATGATGATTAGTCTGTTGCTTCATTTGTGGTTTCTTGTTATAAAAAGAGATTGATGAAAGGTAATGTAAGACTAGTATAATCCATAAGGAATGTGCTCCAGCATGGCCACAGTCAAATGACTGAAACAAGTAAAAGAGTATTGTTTGTATAATAGTGGTACTTCTTCATGTCAACCAAATGTGGTGCCAGTGAGAGGGGTGTGCATGAATTTGCTTTCTTGATTGTCTTCTGTGAGTTCTGTAAATAATAGAAAAGTATTGGACATAATTCACAATGGTGGTGCTTGCAAATACTCCATGTGTGTGTGTGTGTGTGTGTGTGTGTGTGTGTGTGTGTGTGTGCATAAAGATTTTTTCAAAAAATACTTGATACAATTACAATATTTAAGAAAGGTTTTCTTAAAAGTCATCTATCTAAAAATATTTTTTTGTAAAATTGAATGTCACGAAACTTTTGGAAAGAAGCTGTGTGTATTGTGTGTAAGCACTTTCATCGTCCCACTTTTCAAATACACACTTATCCATATAGAAGAACCTGTATTTAGAAACGGTGTTAACCATTTCTGGTTTAATTTCAGATTTAGAATTTTCTTATAAAATATTGTTCTTCTGCTTTCAAAGTTGATCACTTTTGTCTTTTATTTTGATAAAAAGAAATATTTTGAATTTTCCATTTGTCCAAATGACTAGATGTTTCACTACATAGAAATGATAAATCTTTAATTTGCTTTTTGTGTACTCTCATACAGCTGGTTAGTTTTGTTTCTATTTCTTCAATGTAATTCTCATTGCAGTGTAGGGATGTAATGCAGTAAATTTTTGTCTTGCAATTCATGCTTCCATCCACCTTCAGTTCATTCTCAGTTTTGAATCTTTTAGTTGTTCTTTGTTCTGTTAACTCATATGTACCAAAACAAGGCTTTCCACAGTTTGTTACCTGCATTATTTTTTTTCTCAGATGTGAATCACACCTTTGTTAGGTGTCTTTTAAGATTCGGTGATAGTCTTTGGCAGTTTATGATTTGTGATTCTTTAACAATTTGTTGGAAATTTTGGTACTTGATGTAGAATTGGGAGGTATCATTTGGCCAAATGTAGAATGTTGGGGTTTTCTAGGATTAAGGGTGGCTACAAGTTGAACATTTATATTTGTATTTGCTGTCACCCTCATTGTGAGTGTTTTTCAATTGAGATTTTGTTTTTCTTTGTTTATGGCATGATTCATTAAGTCTTTGGGGTACTGTTGGTTCTGAAGGAATCAATTTGTTAAAAATGTTTTGTGTTGTGAACATGTTGATATTTTCCAAAATGAAAGCGGAAAATCATCATTATGAAAGCAGGAGAATACTTTATAAGAATTCTGAATCTGAAACTAAACTGGAAGCAAAAATTGCATTTAGGACAATTACTTTTATATGGATTACTTTGGAGCATGCGTATTTGGAAAATTTTTAATTCAAGTAAATAATTTTTTACATCTATTATGACTATATCTAGAAATTTGTCTAAAATTTTTTAAAAATACATAGGCATGTATGTATATGAATATGTATGCACTCATTCACATATATGTATGCAGTCACTCACACACACAAACACACACACATGTAAGTGGGGAGGGGTTGGGTTAGGGTTAGGGTTAGGGCAACTTTTATCCACATTTGCTGATTCTTCTGCCACCACACTTTCTTGAACATGTTACCTTGAGGATACATTATGGCTCCTCATCGTCATCACATCTTTTCTTTAAGTGTCACTTAAACCATCCATCTAGCACTGCATCTCTTCCTACCCAATTTCCTCACCATCCTTATACCTCTCCAACTTTCTCTCTCTCTCTCTCTCTCTAACCCCCTGATGCTACTTTTACCCTTTCCCTCATATTACCCCATTCCCTAACACTGTGTTAGTCTCTCCCTTACTGATCTCCATTAAGAATAAACCTATGTAAAGACAACCAGAACTGACACCAATCCTGACAAACCATCCAATCCATGAAAGGATGGAATGTCAATGATATACATACAATGTGGAAGAGTAATGGGTTCATCCTGCTCAACCCCATCATCCCAATCCCACCACTCAACTAACCCCATCACTTTTACCATTTTGCTCCTTTCTCTTTTACACTAAATTCTTATATTACCTTTCTCCCACCTCTTTCCTCTGTCGCAGCCATTATTCTCCCCATCATTCTCTTCACTACTATCCTCTCACAGCAATAAATCCATTTTTCTATCATACTTTTACTTCTACTCTTTCAGTCTTGAGGACTTCCTTTTAACTAATGAGCTAGAAGGTGACCCCCATGACTGCTGGTGCCATGAGAGAATGCACCCAGTACTTTCTGTAAGGTGGTTGGTCTTAGGAAGAACATCCAGCCATTGAAACCATGTCAAAATTGAGACATTGGTACAAGATATGGTGCTCTAACCTGCCAGATCCCATTGAACTATCCAACATGTGATTACATGGAAAATTAATGCAAAATCATGATGATGAAAATGATGCTGATAATGATGATAATAATGGTGATGTAGCAGCTGCAGTAGTAGCAGCAGCAACAGCAGCAGCAGCAGCGTATGATGTGTATTTGTATTTTCAATACTGCACAATTTTAGTAAGTGACAATGGAGTCAAACCCAGAACCACAGCTGTGATCTGTCCTCTTATTGTCTGTGTGTTTTATGAGTGTCAATGAAGTACATGTGTAATATTATGCATATCATGAGGCATGTTTCATATTTTATTGTTTACTTTATCAGACTGTACTTAAGAATTTACAGATCTTATATTGGGTCTAAACACTGTCATTTTGTACGATTGCAACATCATGTTCTTTTAGATGATGAAATACTTTATTTTTGTAATTACACTTGTTTAGGGTATTAAATTTTGTTTTATGATATAAATTTCTTGTCATTCATTGTTCTGGGATTTGTATGATGTACTAAGGTTTTGGTATGGTACAAGCAACATTCATCAGAAGATAATAGAATCTAATCTTTCTGTATTGCATGTATGTTTAGTTAACACTATACTGAGATGAGTTGATCAGCTATTTGTTATTTGTAATTTCACTGTTTCTACAAGGAGGTAGTAATCCATCTTCTATAGTTTCTAGTAAATTCAATACACATGTCCAATGACCAGCTAAAATCTCATGAATATATATATATATATATATA
>NC_068998.1:33790987-33799813 GCF_001194135.2 Octopus bimaculoides
TATATATATAGGTGCAGGAGTGGTTGTGTGGTAAGTACCTTGCTGATCAACTACATGGTTCTGGGTTCAGTCCCACTGCATGACACCTTAGGCAAGTGTCTTCTACTATAGCCTCGGGCCGACCAAAGCCTTGTGAGTGGATTTGTTTGACAGAAACTGAAAAAAGGCCTGTCTTATATGTGTGTGTTTGTGTGTGTGTGTGTTTATGTCTGTGTGTCTGTGTTTGTATCCCCAGCATCACTTGACAACCAATGTTGGTGTGTTTATGTCCCCGTAACATAGCGGTTCAGCAAAAAAGATTGAAAGAATAAGTACTAGGCTTACAAAGAATAAGTGCTTGGGTCTTACAAAGGCTTATAAGAATAAGTCCTTGGGTGCTCCAGCATGGCCACAGTCAAATGACTGAAACAGATAAAAGAATATGTAGAAGTTTTGAAGACATGATTCATTAATAAAGTTTATATTGACTTGTATGACAAGTATAACTTGTTTTCATCAATATGATTGGGGTTTATCTTTTCTTTATCCTGTATGAAGAGTGATAAAGTAATACACAATAAATATACTGGGATTATGTTTTGTGACAGATACAAGAAATAATTTTGATTTTCTTTATAAACAAAAAATGAAAACCAATTGTCATCTAGATATATAAATCCTGGTCTTACTACTTTATTTTTTAATAAAGCAAAGTATTTATTTCTGTTTCCTTCTTGAACTAGAATAACACATAAGGGATATCTTTTGACAAATTGAAGCTTAATCCTAACCAACAAGTAATCTACCACTGTGTAACTTTATCACAGAAGGAATTGGATTATTCTCTTTGATCAGCAGATCAACAACTGAATTCTCTTATGGTCAGTGAAGTATTTTTTCTACTCAATTTACCACCAGAAAGTAAATATCTGAAACTTATTTATCTCCTAGTAATTGCCTCCCCTTCCTTGCATCTTTTCATCAAACTTCATTCATCAAAAGGAAATCAACTTTACTATCACTTTACCATGTTTACATAGAAAGATTTGCCATTCCCACCAGATATTATCCTAAGATAGGTAGATTTTTCTTTTACATTGAATAAATTTGATTTTATATTATTAACATAAGATCTTAGATCAAATAACTTGAAGCAAAGTCAACATGTTTTCCCTTGGAGTAAAGACTGTTTGCTTTAAATTCTGGTTGGCTTTGCACAACAAATAAATGAAGTTTAAACTATTAAAAGATGATATTGAAGTGGAGTAAGCAGCTACTTATCATTTGTATTTTTATTGTTGTGGCAGCAAGGTTGGATCAATTTCTTGTATCTCTATAATCTCTTTTATTAAATCTTCTGTTTAAAATATTACTCTATAAAACCCAATGTCAAATCACTGAAGTCATATTCTCATTCTAGCTTGAGTTTTCTACATAATTATTTTTTCTTCTTTTCCTCCTTTTGATATTGATTCTACATTCAATATTGTTATGTAATAAAATGCTGTATCCAATCTTAGTTTCACAATTGTTGCTTTCTTTTAATTAGCCAAAATGGGGTAACATTTCACCAATTTGGAGAAAGTGTATAGAAACAAATATTCTGTTTGCAACCATAAATCAAATAATTAATTACTCTATCATTAAGAAGGATTATCAATTAAAATATATTAAGTCAGATACATTTCCTAGAAATGATTTGTTTGTTTATACAGTATTTATTTTTATTTTATGCTTGTATCCTTTCGACTGCGCTAGCATAGATTATAGAGTCAGATGTGTCCATGTTGGTATGAATCAAATGAATTCAGGACAGCACTGATACATAGTTTAAATAAATCTATGATATCTTCTTTTCTTAGTCATTTCTGTATAAGGGCAAAATATCTGGAAACTATAAAAAATACTTATGGGAGTAATCCTAGTTGAGTAATAGACTCATAAAGTACTGAATTCAGGTAGAAAAGTGATGACTATGGAGCTGGTGAATGCTTTGTGATAGACTGACACTGGTTATGAAGGGATAATGAAAGTTGAGATAAAAGAGGTCATCTGCTGCTTTTGAATAAGATAACTGTGGTATATACTTGGATAAATGCTTCCAACCCTGGAATGGATAGCTGATTAAATGAACTCATTTCTTATGTCATTATACTATTTTCCAGATATCTCTACAAGGTTTTTCAATTTCTTCTTGATACTGTCACATCATTGTTTCATAATGATAACTATCTAAAATGAGATGTAGAGAATCTGACATTTTGATCAATTAAGCCAATATTAGTTCATTAACTGTTCTACAATGACACTAATTGGCTGAATATTTTCTAAGCTCACAAGGTAATTTCACAATGACAAAATGAAAATACCATCATTCTGTCTGACACTTGGATACTCGAAAATATTTTAAATCACTTAACTGATTATAATTAATTCCTTCATTAAACGTGACTGTTCTCTCTTTGTACTTTACTGAAGTTTAACTGTTCACAATAGCTAAATTTAACTCTTTACACCACTCAAGTAGTTTATATTGTCTCAGTCTGTCTACACTGTTCCTAACCAATTATTCCCACCACCCATCTCCAATCATTCTCTAATATCTTTTTCTTTTTTAAGTTAATGTTTATCAAAATTTATTTATTTTCACACTTACATTGTTTGCATCGATGCAAAATAAATGGATTTAAAAGTTTTACTCAGAAACATTTAATTACAGTCTCGTTGTTATTTTTTTTCATGTTGTTGGTTAATTCTTTTCAGTTCCGTTCAAGAAGATCTATGTCTCAATAGTGTATTGTCAGACAGTTTAGAGCAATTGCAAATGTTCTGGTTTACAAACGTCATAACTTTTGAATTGTTATGTTGTAGTTATTGTTGTGCAGAGAAAAGAGTGAAGTACTTTGTAAAAGAATTTAGACTCTTTGGAAATATACAAATGTTTTATTTATTCTTACAAGGATTATGCTGTGTCACTACCAATCCAAAGAGAATATCCAAAGAAAGTGTTAAGAAAGATGAATAACTAATATGTCTTTTGGTAAACAAAAGTTTATAGTTTGTATTTGGGTACATATATTAGTTTGTGCATGCAACATAGTTAAATAGCTTGCAGTGTGTATATGTGGCTACATGTGGATTCATGTGAGAATTTTTTTTATAGTATATACAAATAAATAATTGTGTGTATAAGAGCAAGACAAGTTTAGCTATTCAATAAGTATATTCTGATAAGTGTGTGATGTAAACAATTTAGTTTGAATCTAAACTTGATGTTACAATGGAGAAATGATTTACTGAGGGCAACCAGTGTAAAGCGCTTTTCTGGACTTGAGTAGCCTTTTAGCCTTTATCGGGAGGACACAGTTGTTCTGTTATCCTAAGAGGGGTTGATGTGCAACTGAAATTGTCCAACTTTACATCAATAAAAAAGTACTTGTTTCCATGAAAAACAAAAAGAGTCAAAATATGCATTGAAAGTCAAGGTCCATTACTCATGGTTGAAAAATGGTCAGTGTCCCAATAGTGTCCTAAGAGATTCTGTTATTCAATGGACAGCTACCTCTATTCATGAATTACAGAATTACAAAATATTTTCCATCCTGTAATGGTTTGTTATGTGGGTTAAAATGTATGTCAAGATATTCTTCCATTAACTTCTCAGTTTATTGAAAAGTTAGAACATTGGTATTGTTTGCAGTAGCAGCAGGTTACAACTAACTGAGTTAAGTAACAATTTTAAATGACATTTGTAAGGCTAAACCAATGGTTCCTAACCTTTTCACAGTGGTTCCCAGCTCTTTTATTTAAATGGGTTTTCCCATGAACCTCTTTTAATATGTTTACCCTTATGTACATATATATATATATGATATTTTGGGTTTTGTTCATGGACCCATAGTACTTCTTTTGCAGACCACCTGGGGTTCATGGACCCCAGTTTGGGAACCACTGGCCTAAGCAGTAGATCAGTAGATCTAATCAGTAAGCTATGTTTCACTGTATTCTTTTACTCTTTTACTGGACTACAAATGGACTGTAGCTAAGCTATGGCTCAACCTTCAAGGCTTTTAACCAATTAATGCTAACAGTTACTTTATCATTCTCAGATAGTTGGAAAGCGAAGTCAACATAGACAGGATTTGAACTCAGAATATTACTATAAAGTTTGTCTGATGCTCTTTTGATTTGCCATCAACCTGATCTCTCTCTCTCTCTCTCTCTCTCACACACACACACACAGATCTGTGTTTATGAATATTTGTTTATTTTCTATTTATTAAAATTGCTTTGCAAATGAGTAAGAAAGATAATGCAATGTCATAACCTTATATGGTTAATGGACTGGTGGGGTAGTTTGGTTGAATAAGATTGTTTAAAGGTGTTCAGTCATGATGATGTTGATAATGATGAGGATGATGATGATAATGACTTAACACCTTTATACATCTTTAATCAACCAAACTACCCCATCAGTCCATCAACCATATAAGGTTATGGCTTTGCATTATCTTTCTTATTCATTTGCAAAGCAATTTCTAAGTGAATTACAATTTCTTGGATTATATTATTTATCAGAATTAAAATAGTTTTATTTTATGCTTGGTGATTTTAATCTTTTATTAAAAACAATATGTTAAGACACGAGCTATCAAGAGAGCTTCTGAGCTCAAATTACAACTGATGACAGCCAAATCTCTCACAACCATATCTTAAAGCAGGAAGGATATACATTGTTATGTAGGCTTAGATCACTATTGCTGAAAAATTAAGAGGAAATGGTTAAATATGGAATGTTTTACAGAATGGTTCTGCTTGATGAGGCTTACCTAAATTAAGTAACAACAGCATGTTAAGATTTGTAAAATATTGTTATAACAAGCAATATGATGATTAGGCAGATTCATTTGTCATTTATTACACATATTTTAGTGAAGCATTCCTCCTTATTTCTGCAACTTCTGGGACGGTAATACATTAGCAAATAACTACAAACATTTCATTAGAATCTTTTCACATGAGCAATGTAATTAAGTTGAGTGAGATAATTTAGCAAAGCAAATTTCATTTCCTTCTGATGCTATTTCTGGTTGATGTCAAAATTCCAAGAGGTAGAACAGGTAGTGAATGTTATTAAGTTTCCTTCAAATTTTTACATCTATTTTTAGCAAATTGAAAGTTTTCCTTTCCGTAATTTTGTGTAATTGAAATCCATTTTCACCAATATTCTTTAAAACTAGCACTGTCTTTATTTCTTTGAAGAATCTACTATTTTGGAAGATATGTCTATCAGTGGTTGTTGGACTTATTGTTCTTATTTATCTTCAATTATGAACTGAATATTGATTTTGAAAACTGCCATCAATTTTCTAATGCTGATTTATTTCTGTGATGCCACACTTTTATGTGCTGGTCAACATGGTAACAGATCACACTATCTCAATTTTCTCATGCAAAATAGAATTCTTCTTGCCCATGTCTTTCATAGAATGTACACACATAACTACTCGAAGAACTAATAAACATTTTTTTCATGGACAATAATGATTATAAATGAATGCAAATCAATAAATTAACAATTGGTTTCTGATAAAGTTCTATCAAGAAGATATTCAATGCAGACAACATGAAATGGAAACAAAAGCAAAATTAATCATTTTAAGTCTTCTGCTTTTTAATAACTGAATTAATGGTAGCACCAGTTAGCTCCCTTTGTTAGAGTTGTAGCGTAGATTGATTCCGGTGTTGTGTACTAGTAGTTATGAAAGTAAAAATAACAAACATTTATGTTTGTTAATGTAGGGCTTCTTAAATTCACTATTTACTGTGTAAGTTGGTCTAAGCAGAAGAGAAATAACACATGGACATAATACCGTTACCACTATCTCTCTTTCTTTGTGTCAGCATCAACCCAAATTAAAAAGAAATGAAATTTTTATAGAATTTAGAATAGCAATGGCAAAGTTGCCTGCTTTCTAAATGAAAAAAGTAAATACTGTAAAAAATTGACAACTTGTCTAAGAAAGTACAGTATACCATCTACAGAATTGCAAACAAACATTTCAGTACCTTAAAAGAGAAGAACTCACATCTTATCAGGATGTTATCTCTGAGAGGAATAGTTTCTACCATGCTATTTCATATTGTACCCTCTGAAAAGAGTCTTCAGTAGGTTTCTATGAGTTATCTCACTCCATCTATCCATCCAATGTAAGTGCAACTCTTATTATGAACATGACAATAGATCAAGATACATCCACAGAAGTACCAGTAAAATATCATCTTCCTCCCCATCATCATCATCCTCATTATCACCAACAATATTTTTGGTGATTAGGTCAAAGGCGGGACAGTTCCATTTTCTAGACTCTTGAGACCAATGCCATTACTATTCAGTTTCAACTTCTATAAGTTGATATCTGAAGTAAAAAGATTAATGTCTGGTAAAGTTCATAGATAAGTACAGGGCCTGGGATGAGATGTGAGGCATAGTAAAGATGGTGGTGACCAGGAAGATATGTGGAGTAACTGTTCTTGAGCAGAAAGCACAATGAGTGGAACAAAACGTTGGTGGGTAAGATGTAGTGCAGTACAGCAGTCAGGGTATATTTATCATTCAATAAAATAACTTTCTTTTGAATCTAGCGTACAATGATTTCATGTATAGCAGCACCTGAAGTAATTCATGTGAGGTGTAGTCCATTACATAAATTACTATCAGCACCAGTGACAACAACAATGCCAGCCAACCAACTGAAAAACCTATATATGATCCTTCCATCTACCTTAATCAACTATTAACCAACCAAATTTCCCTCAAACGCAGCCTACTATCTTATAAGGAAGAGATGCATCACAGAATTTAGTCCAGCATACATAGCATCCAAATAAAAGATGTAATAGTCATAAATTAAAATGACTTTAGTCATAAGGTGTGCTCAACCAGGGTTGATCTGAGGTTGAATAACAACAATAAATGCAGCAGCAACTGCAATGAAGAGGGAAGTTCTATGCAGTTACTTGATCTGCTGGAAATGGTAGGTAAATTTCTCTCAAAGTATGCTGCAATCTTAATAATTAAAAGGGCAAAATTAATAACAGAAAGAAACTCATAATAATGCACAAAAAATACAAGTTGGTCTGAAGTGGAATCATAAATCTGCTCAATCTTCATAGATTTCTCAATGGGGCTTCATATTGGGCAATATAACATCTTTGTCACAGCAATTACAATTGCTAAAAACATTATCATGACCACAATTATCATCAAGAGTATCGCCCCACAGTCAATATTATAACCTGGAGCAAAGGAACTACTGCGGTCATCTGACTTGCTAGAAATAACAACCACAATTCCTTCAATCACTTATTATTATCATAAAACAGAAAGGAAGCAGATATTGTAATGCTGAATATACAAAAAAACAGCACGGTCAGTGCAAGAATAGTTTTAATCAAGATTGCTGAGAGCAGCAGTGGAGGCTAGACTGACCCTGGGGCAGGGCAACCTAGTAAGGGTCCAAACTATAAGCTCCTGAAAGTTCTAAATTATGAACAACTTAATACCCCTAAGTTATGGTTTAAAGAGTCATATTAATCCTGAAGATTAAGGGCAGAAATAAGAAAATAGAAAATATTGAGTCATTATTGTACATGCATGGTTTTGTGCATGTGCACTTCCTTATAACTTTTGTAATAATGCTTATTTTTTAAATGAAATTTTCCACCGATACATATTTGATACATAATTACAATAATGCTTGTGCAATTAAAATATATGCATGATTAAGAATTTTATGAGGAAATGCATGGTAATCTAAACAATAATTTATTGTTACATAAATACAATGTCAGAAATTCCTTTAGAAATGTTAAGTAATGTAGAAGTGAAAATTATCATGATTAAATGAAATGAATCTTATTTGCTTTTTTAGAAGTAAACGTTTCATTTCACTGAAGTCAATTTTCCCTGCAAATTGACTTTCAATACTAAGGGTAGCTAGGTCATTCTGTTTCTCCTGTGTCATTGTGCTCTTCACGAAGTCATAAAGATCTTTCTGTAGATGCTACCTTCACTGGGTTTATGCCAAATATTCACTGTACAAGTGAGAAAATGTCCTTTAACTTATGCATTTTTATTATAATTAAAACATGTGCAGCTGTATATCTTCCTCAAAGTTTGATATATGTTCTGTTTTAAAGCACCTTATTTTCTCTTGCATAGATTCTGAGAGATCATTTGTGTATTTGTTTCAATATTCTTGCACATGCAAAGTTAAGTTCATCAGCTGTCATGTTTCTATACTGCCATGGAATGCTCTTTTGAACCACATCAAGTGAAATTCTCTAAACTTTGCTAACATTTCATATAAGTACCAACCTGTGGGGGAATATGATTGCCACAATATGCATAGATGCTGCTGCTAACATGACAAGACAGCACAATCTTTTTTTTTTTTTACCAGAGACAAACAACTGCATAAAAACAATTTTCTCTAGATTATCAAGACTGAATATCATTAAAACCAATTCATCTATATATATAAAAATGAGAATGTGTGTCTGTCTGTCTGTGTGAATCCCTAAAACTCGAGAACTACGCAACCAATTTCATTCAAATTTTACAGATGCCTTACTTAGGGTTCCAGTTGTGTTTTAATCAAAAAATTTTTTAAACTTCTTGCAGAGTTCGAGCCCACGGCAACATAATATCCCCTCCACTATTTAAGTATTACGTGTCAAAAGTGAAACAAAAACACTCATGTCAAATACTTTCACTTTAAAAATGAAACTATTCCACTAACTGAAACAATCACATTTCGATACTGTAATGACAGATACTTTCAG
>NC_068998.1:33801490-33806852 GCF_001194135.2 Octopus bimaculoides
ATCATCGCATTGTCTCTCTACTACCTCTGTCAAATGAATCACCAAAATTGGCCTTTCATTATTTATAATCTGTACCTGTTTGTTTGGTTACGAAATAAAATACACAAAACGTGTTACTGAATTACGTGTATTTACTTTATATACATATGAGTTGAAAACTTTCTTCTAGCATTCCACTTAATATCTATGTTCCATGCTGGCATGGATTGGAGAGTTATTAATGTAGAAATATGGTATCGTAGCTACTAACAGTTGAGGGTTGCATAGTCTAGACGGCGTTTTTAGATTTCATTATTCTCTTTAACCCGGGCAACGCCGGGTATTTCTGCTAGTTATATATAAAATTATTTTCTGAATGATTTAATACATCAAAAACTACTTGCAAAATCTTGCTGTTGCACTCAAAAACTAACTGACTGTTTCATGGAAAGGTTCATAGAATTGTACTGGAGCTTTGTACAGAAGTAATTGATTTTCCTTTATCATAGTTAAATCAGAATTAGTTTCTTGATTGATGAAAGGATTGTGTTTCCTTTATCTTATTTCACTGATGTGTTGATAAAGTCAATGCTCTCAACTTGTCCCTCTAAGGAAAGCATTCATATCTGGTTTTATAAAATGGAAAAAAATTAGTGCATTGTGTAAAAAAAACCAATAAACTGGTATATGGAATTATCAGCAAGGAATTACCTGTTATTTCCTTTTTTGCAAACACTTCAGAAGCCACAATTAGTAAATGCTACCAGAAATGCCACTTTTGAAGATTTAAATGTTTGACTTGTTACCTATTAGTAATGAGTCAGTCTGTTTGATATGTAAGATATTTTCCAAAAGTTATGGGAAGAAATTATTGGAATGAAATCTGATACTACTCTAAAACTATTATTAAAATGTTTTTAATTTTCAAAGTGTTTCAAGTGAATTTGTACCTGCTTAACAGAACCCACATTATTCAAAGGTGGCAATACAAATCCTGCTTCCATCTAGCTTAATATTAAAAATGCTTTTCTGTTTTAGCGAGTATGACACAAAATATGATACTCGATTAACATAACAAGATTTATTACAGGCTTTTATTTGTGAGTATTTTACTCACAGTTTATTTACGTATATAATACACCTACTTTTTCAATTTGTCCAAAACTACAGCAAAGAAAATAATGAGCATACAAATTCTATTTTGTATCTTCATTAGTGGAGAATCAAGTATTTGGCAGTTTGAGAACTGCTGGTTTGGATTACTTAAAGATACTGGGAGCCGATTAATCGATCATAAGGTTTTTGCTGTGGTAGCTAAGGTAATTAATCATGTGGCTGAAATTGTTCATTCATCACATAGTTTGGGTTCAAAACTAATAACATCACTAGTAAAGTAATCAGTGGCATCTAACTTTTATGTTAGGCAATCAAAAATCTGCTCTGATTTAGCCTACTTGAGTTGGTAGCAGGTATCAGTTTTGTTTCAGGGAGTTTAATAATGTAGTTAGAAGTTATGGCAGGACACCCACTCCTTTTGGCAGGCTATAATCTTTGTACACAGATTTAAAAATGGGGTGATGATGTTTTTTCTACAACATATTAGATATTTGAACAATATGTTCAAATAAGTTTTGTTATTTGAGATACATCAACTGAAGTCAAAATAGAAGAATACCAAGTAATATAAAAAATTCATATACACATATATATGTATATATGTGTAATGTGTTTGCTTAAATGTTTTTATTTTTATATTTTTATGAAGTTCTTCCCATTTTAATATTGCATTTTCCATTACTTAGATTTCAGATGGAAATTTACTTGCAATTTTCAGTAGATCAAGCAACTGCATAGAACATCTATTATTAATGACCTTAGAATTTTTGAGGGCCATTCTTATATTGCAGAATATTTAATATTTAGCAAAGCTGATGATAATCATTTTTTCTTCTTGTAAATATTAATTAATAAATCCATTTGTAATAGACATGGCATTTGCTAGTTGATGTATGGGGGAAAGAGAAAATGCTAGACAATTGAGTTTTGGAATTACATTGGTTTGGCAAAAGGGACTGATAGAATAAGTACTGGGCTTATGAAGAATAAGTCCTGGGGTTGATTTGTTTGACTAAAGGTGGTGCTCCAGCATGGCCACAATCAAATGACTGAAACAAGTTAAAGTAGAAAAGAATTAAGGAAGAAAAATCAGTCAAGGATTAGCTGAATGTTTCTTGATAGCTTGCTTTCTCTAAATTAATGGGATTAGATGTAGCAAGTATAAGATGAAATATACATTTAATTTTCATTTTATAAAAAATTCACATGAAATAAACAGATGCACATGCTGTTTTCCTACATTAAATCTTGAGCAAAATAAAATTATCGTTGTTGCTCAAAGTTTATAATGATGATGATGACAATGATGATGACACTGCCAGCTCTGCTACTGACTACAATGATGATGATAATGACAATTTTAACAATGCTCTAATGAAATGTAATTTCACTCACACACACACACACACACACACACACACACACACTTAATCCTTCTCATCATAATCAGTTACTGTACATGTTTATGTTCTTTGCTGGCATTAGTTGGACAATATACACAACAAATAATGAAGGATTATCAATCTGAGCAAAATACTTCATAAGCTCGCTGATGGCAAACCAGTCTAACAGTAGTTCTTAGATTAGTGAAGAAGTCCAGGTAATCTTTTGGTAGGGTCCAAGGTTATGGTTCATCACAATTCTATATTGTAAGTCTGTGGATGGGCTTCAGACAAACTGGTTTTATAAGAGACATATTAAAAATAATGGTCATTACATTCTCTATTGGAACTTACAGCAAATTTGGAAACAGTTATAAGTCAAGGAAAAGTATGTAATAACCATTATTTTCAGCTTGTTTCGTGTACATATACATATATACATACATCCTTATCTATCAGTTTATTTATTTATTTATCTATCACTATATATATGTATGTAAATGTGTGTGTGTACATGTGTGTGTGTGTCTGTATATGTGTGTATGTATATATGTATATATGTATATATGTATATATGTGCGTATATATATATATATAAATATATATACACACACATATACAACAGGGAAGGGTGGGTATATGTATATTTAGATATACATTTATACATGTTTACATAGATACACACATATATGTATACACTTACATACATACAAGTTTATAGTTTGTTAAATTGCCGAGCAGTTGTGGACAAAAATAATACAAAATTATAAATCCTCTTGTTTTCAGTGGTCAATATTTATGTTATTGCTGTTGCTGTTCCTGTTATTGTTGTCATTGTTATTGTTATTGTTGTTAATCTCGTATATCTCCAAAATCTTATACAATTACAATTTTTTGCAAGATTTCAGACTCTCTTGAGGAATATTCTTGGGCCACATGATTAGAGCCAAGGTTGTTTTTATTATGGCCAGTAACTGCAATACAGAGAAGTCTTAATTCTTCACACTATTTGATACGGTTACAGATAACGATAAATGGAACTGTTAAGAACCAATAAATGAAGATTTATGACATTCCTGGATACTTTGCATTGAATTTCTCACTATTGACTTTTGATGTTTTTTTAAAACTGAGATAGGATTGCACTTATTATTTAATAACAGAACTAAGAAGGAAAAGTAATAAAAGAAGCTATGTAAAGTCAGAATAAAGATTTTTCTTTTTATTCTCTCAATATATCCAATGCTCATTTAAAAAATTGCATAATATCTTCTCTAGTAATCTATTTAAAACAGTCTTTTCAAAAGTTTCATTCCTACAGTATCTTGTGTTTATATTTACTATTATTATTTATCCCTTGGGTGGAGAATCTATTCTAGGTGTAAACATCCCCTCTTTTATACAAGTATAGTGAATTTATGACTGCGTTCTATTACAGTTAAAGATATGATTTGAAGGAAGTTTGGCTGCTATTTCTAGCAAGTCTTGCTATTTTGAAGAAATTCCTTTGTTTGTTTTAGAAGTGCTGAACAGACAGAACATGAGGAGTTTACCTGAGTGGATTTGGACAGGCCAATTGATAGTTTACTGATAGGTGACAATGAACAGATGAACAGTCCATGTGTTATTAACTGTAGAACAAATATTAAGGGATTTGTTGATAAAGCACCAGTAGTTTTTGTCTTCTTGCTGATAATTTATGCTCTTCTCTCATTATGCACCCACCAAAGGTATATGCTTCCATACATCCATACCAATACACCTTATCTTGGCAGGAACTGAACCTCTCCAGAGTTGGACCTGTGAAAATTTGAACCCAGTACCCTTTAACATGGTTAGTGGATGTGTAGCAACATTGTAAGGTTTACAAAAGTGCCTAAGTGTTTTCTTATTCAGGGCATAGCAACCTTTCTAGTACTAGTATCATGAAAATATGTACTTTGTATATTCTGTAAAGTAAATGGCAACAGGAAGGGGTATCAAGCTGTACATACTATGCCAAATAAAATTAAACAAAACAAGTGTGGCCCTGAACACATCTAAAAAGACAGTAACTAAAACAAGAACTGACTCAGACTGACACAGTCTACAGAAATTGTGCCATACATAGAAAGATGTAAAATGGGTGGTAGAGCTTTTCAGTTCAAAAAGGTGACCAAAGTTGTTGTTGGAAAGATGGTACATTATATAGTGGGCTTCTACCAGTTCAGCTGCTAGATGTCAGAGCTTTAATGCCCAGGGATGGAAAATGTTCATGATATAGTAAATGGCTGACAGAGGGTATTTGTCTGGGTGTACAGCTCTGAATGACTTCCTGTTGATCAATATTCTGAACAAGATGTACATTCTAGATTAGAGATGCAAACTGTAAATGTGGACATATTAATTACTCTATACAGCTTTAAATAGAGAACCAACGGACAGTTGACAAAGGTTTTAGTGAGTGATGCTATGACATCTTTGGTCACTTTTAATAGTTTTAATTATGTAGTTCAGCCACCACAGATCACAGAATGCATTGTGAGTTGTCTGCTAGCAATCCATTGCTGCATTGTGTTCAAATTGGGTTGCAGAAAAGATCTGTAGCATACAGGCTCCATTCTTCTTATCTCAATATAGATCTTAATGCCATCTATGTATTTGAACACAGCATTATGGTTTAATTTGGCATTTATTTCATTAATATAGGCTTCTAACAACAGGAGGCCAAGAGCAGAACCCTGTGAGACACCAGATTTGATCAAATATGGTGGGGAATGTTGTCCCAGAACCATAACTATATGCATATATATTTATGTGTGCGTATATGCATGTATGCCTATATGTGTATTTATATCTATCTTTCTCTATACATACAAATATGTGTGTCTTTGTATGTATATATA
>NC_068998.1:33806998-33808263 GCF_001194135.2 Octopus bimaculoides
ATATATATATATATACATATATATATGTTCACATACACACACATATACAGACAATATTTTCATATGTTGAAAATCTTATCAGAAACAGAAATTCAAAAATGTATACTAAAAGAAGTAACAAAATCTATAATCAATTTTTATTTGTGTTACTTCTCTTGTTACTGCTTCAATAATGATAAAAATTCGATAATATATTGATGCTTTAAAAATGTTGTAATAGTTAAAATTGTTAAAATTTTACAATGTTGCCCAAAGCCAGTGAATAAAGATTTATACTAAAAGCAGTATTAAGTGTAACAAGAGATATTATGAAAGCCCTTTCTTGCATTTTGCTCCTCTCTCACTTCTAATTTTTCAAATTTATAATGAACATCAATAAATACTAAATTGTTAATTCCTAAAGAAACACACAAAATCCTCTCTATGTTTTGGATTTGAACTGACCTATGCAACATGACATAATGTAAGCATGCAGTTTTTGCCAACTGCATCAGGCATAGTGCAACACTACTTCATCTTTTGCCACTCTAGATCATGGGTGGGGGAACTTCTTATATTTAACACTCACATTGAGATTCAAGTGGCTACATTAACAAAATGTTATTAAATACATGGAAAGATGTAATTAGATTTGTTGTGAAAATATAATTTTAGTAACAATAATTTAAAACATACCAAGATATAAAAATAAGAAATAAAAATATAGAGAAATGAAATTTCTGTACATCTATTCATGACCTTGAAAAAGTTAACTTTCACAGAAATTCAATAATAATATAATTGACCATGAACTATACCAGTGAAATATAAAGGTACTGAAACACTTCCACAGATGATGGAAAAATGACACAAAGTAGAAAATTAAATTTTAGATTTAAACTTTCATTTTATGCAGATGTTATGAGGAAGAAACTCCTTTTCATAAACAAAATATAGGATACTAAACTTCAACTGAATGTGAACTTTCACCCTCTACTTTACATCATTATCATTGTTTTAACATCCACTTTTCTATGCTTCCATGGTTTAAACAGAGTTTATTGAGGCAAATTTTCTACAAATGGATACCCTTCATGTTGCCAATCGTTACCTGCTTCCAAGCGAGGTAATATTTTCCCATGGCCAGACATGTTTTTGCAGAATGCTGAAAATGAATGATATTCATTTACAATGATCAGGCAATGTCAAGGAATAGAGACACAAACATATATATATATATATATGTATTTACAAATACACAAACACACACGCACACACAAGGTGGC
>NC_068998.1:33808935-33809957 GCF_001194135.2 Octopus bimaculoides
TATATATATATATATGGCATGGGTTAGATGATTTGACTGAAACTGGTAAGCTGGAGAGCTGCACCAAGGTTCCAATCTGATTTGACATGGTTTCTATGGCTGGATGCCCTTCCTAACACCAGCCACTCCAAGAGTGTAATGGGTGCTTTTTACATGCCAGTAAGATGACAACGGCATCAGCCATGACAATGGTTTCACTTGGCTTGATGGGTCTTCTCAAGTACAGCTTATCATCAAAGGTCTTGATCATTTGTCATTGCTTCCATGAGGCTCAATGTTTGCAGATTATGCTCCACCACCTCATCCCATGTCTTCTTGGGTCTACCTCTTCTACAGGTTCCCTCCACAGTTAGAGATCAGCACTTCTTTACATAGGTGCTCACGTCCATATGCATCACATGTCTATCTTGCACACTGCATCTGATGCCTCTTATGCCCAGCTTTTTGCTCAAGATGCTAACACTCTGTCTTACATGCGCACTCACATTGCACATCCAGCGAAGCATACTAGCTTAATTTCTTTCAAGCCAACACATGTACTTGGTGGTCACAGTCCATGTTTCACTGTTGTGTAGCATGGTTGTTCACACACAAGCATCATACAGTCTGCCTTTCACTCTGAAGGAGAGGCCCTTAGTTACCAACAGAGGTAGAAGTTATCTGAACTTTACCCAGCCTATTCTTATTCTCACGGCTATGCCCTTGCAGTATCCACCTCTGCAACTAACTTGGTCACCTAGATAATGGAAACTACCAACTACTTCTAGCTTTCCCTGCTGGCATTTGATGTAGTCTATATTCTTTACATTTTCAGTGTTTACTGTACATGTGCACCTTCCACACACAAAAACTATTTTCCCTGTTAACATTCCTCTGATATTGCTGTGCCTCTTATGTATCCATAGCTTACACCAGGTACAGGTACATTGTATGGAGTTTCTACCTATGCCTTTTCTACAGATCAAGCAGGATCATCTACCTGAAAGGATTTGTGTTATATATATATATATATATATATATAT
>NC_068998.1:33814524-33818185 GCF_001194135.2 Octopus bimaculoides
AAATTACGATATACTAGTTTTAAAAAATGTAAGAACATATTGGTTAATGTAGTTCTTGATATATTCCCTTTCTAACACAATGGTTATAAAAGGAATACTTTTGATCATTGGTCTGCTTAACCAACATTAGCAGCAAAATGGCATCATTTGAGAGAATCAGAATAAAAGACAAAACCTTCTATATGACCTACAATATCTTTTCAAAAACTGAACTATAAAGTTTGGAAGAAAATACAAGTCTTCCAGCAGATGAAAACTAATGACAATGAGCCAACAAGTAAGCCTACGTGGATCCCTCAATCTTTTAGAAATAGCAGCTACATTTCACTCTCCTGCTTTGGCAAAGAGGTTACATTGAGAAGTATGGTTTTAGATATACTGTATTTCAATGACACATGTAATGGTCATGTCTGGAATGATTTTGCTTATCATGCTACTTGATCAAGGATAAATTGAGGCTAACAACAACACTCAATGACAATGGGCTGACTGCTCTATATTTGTCTATTGGGCAAATGGAAGTAATATAATCTAGATAGCATTTGGTATTATGTAAGCTGTAGATATATGAGTCAATGAAGTACTGAAAACAGCCAAAAGGTCAATGGTTTTTGTGTTCTGTTATGCTAATTCTGCCACCGTAGTCAGAAATTCAGTGAGCCAATACATACTCCACCGGAAACATTAATGATGATACTGTTGTTCACTAATTACAATATGAAATAAAAGACATAAAATATACAAAACACACAGCCTTTAACTGCCCAATTCATGAAGCTGTATTTCAGTATCATAGGCTGTAACAAGCAGGAGCAATGAAAATCTAATGAGTGTATTTTTAGCTCACTGTAACATGTACAGATTTTCCTGCAAGTTTAGATGCTATTGTAGAAGCATTATGTGGTCTTACATTTAATTCTATCAGCATTGCTTCAGAGCAAACAGCATTTCACAGAATTTAATTAAGCTATTTTTAATTAATCATTTGTGTAAAATATAAAAAAAATCATTAGTTTATAAACTGAGAATTCATTTTTAATTCTCTGTCACGTCTTTTTCATCAAGTTGATTGAAAAATGACACACTTCTGATGAATATATCAGAAAATTTTCATTCCATTTCTAATTAACAATTACCTTCTGAACAATAGAGCACCAGTGGAAAAAGTAGAACATCAAACAAAATACCAACAGTTTCATCTAAGAAGGTCAAATCTTCCTTTTGCCTTACCAAGAGTGATAAAATAATATGTACTAAGCATAAACTGGGATCAATTCAGTTGACTGAACCCAACCCTTATAGATTTATTGAAATGGTCAGTATACTCTTACTCTTACTCTTTTACTCTTTTATTTGTTTCAGTCATTTGACTGCGGCCATGCTGGAGCACCACTTTTAATCAAGTAAATCGACCCCAGGACTTATTCTTTGTAAGCCTAGTACTTATTCTATCAGTCTCTCTTTTGCCAAACCACTAAGTTACGGGGACGTAAACACACCAGCATCGGTTGTCAAGCGATGTTGGGGGGACAAACACAGACACACAAACATACACGCACATATATATATATACATATATACGACGGGCTTCTTTCAGTTTCCGTCTACCAAATCCACTCACAAGGCTTTGGTCGGCCCGAGGCTATAGTAGAAGACACTTGCCCAAGGTGCCATGCAGTGGGACTGAACCCGGAACCATGTGGTTGGTAAGCAAGCTACTTACCACACAGCCACTCCTACGCCTCAGGAATATATATATACTTTATTAAAAAGCAGCAAAAATATCACAAAAACTGTTACTCAGAGTTTCACATTCCTGTTTGTTGGACAGTTTTGTTAAGAATGAAGCAAGATAAAGTTATATGCAGAAATACAATTACTTTGTTAGATACACATTTGAAAATGGTTTTGTTTCATTGGTCCTTTCAACTAACGGTCTTTTCAATAACCGGTTGCATGAAATAATAAATTGTGGTTTAAAGTCATATTATAAGAATCGAAGAAAACCTTAAATCAAAAATAGCTTATGAAGAAGGAAAAAGGCCTGAATACTCAGGGTAAATAATTAGCTGTAAAAATAATAATAAATTAATAAATTAAAAGATATATCCATTTAAAATTTTTCACGCTAAATTACATATACATTTAGCAATACATATACATACCAAACAATCTATTATATACACATATACACTAAACACACAGATATAGGTACATGGTTACATATATATACAGACATATATAGGCAAAATATAACAACAACATACAAATGCATATATATGTATGCATGCACACACACACATCCACAAAACCTCCTGGCGTATGCTTATACAATTTAGTTGTTATAGGCAAAAGAAAGAAGAGGAAAAAAATTGGGAGAATAACAAGAAGGTGGTGGAGAAAAAAAGGGGGAAAAGAAGAAAAAGAAACAGAAAATTAGAGAGAGAAAGGGAAAAATAGACAGGTAGAGAGAGTGAAATGATTGGCATTCCAATAAGTATCTAACAAAAGTTAGACATGTCATTCAGCTTGCGAAACATACAGATATGAAAATGCATACATAAAATTACATGTATATCTACATAAATACAAACATACATACAAATGCATACACATACACATGCATAAAATATACAAATAAATAGGTACGCAAATACATCTCCATATATATATATATATATATATATATAAGGTTGAGGAGGGTATTGGATTTAACCAAACCCAAGAGGATACAGGTAATACCGAGTAAGTGCTGTATACCGACTAGTTTGCCCCAGTCGTTGTATGAACAGGATTGGGTATTATAAGTCGTGTATTAGCGTGTGTATATGTAAATAAATAAAAATAAAAAGATAAAGAGAGCAAAGGTAAGGTTGAAGAATTTTATGGATAGAGGCTTACAGCTGTTTCTGGGAAGATCCAGTACTTCCCTTCATCGGAGACAGAAAAAAACAAAGGAATCAATTATTATATCCATAGGCAGATATTTTTAGTATGAAGTGATATAGAGTGTGATGGGCTGAAAAAGAAAGAGAGAACAGTACTTGAAGTGTAGTTTCATTCCAGTAGTAAATATCCGTGTAAAGTAATCCTTGTGGGGATAATCCGGAAATAGATGTTGAAGCAATGGTGAATATATGCCATATTGCATCCGATGGTTTTTGCTTGTTTACTTGAAGAATGTCCAAGTCAAGTGAGAAGTGAGCGTAGGGTAATTAGGTCAAGTCATGAAGACAGAATGGGAAAGGGGGTAGAGGAAAGATTGAGGTGGAGAATGGTAGCGGTATATTTTTATGGTCGGTTGATCTTACAGGATAGAGGGGATGAGCGTATAGAGTGAAGGAGGAAAGGGGGGATGAGGTTAAAAGGTTTAGTGAGTAAGAAGGAATGCACGTATGTAGTATATAGGTGGTGGGGGTATGAGTGGTAAAGCAAGGACAGAAATAAAGGGAGAGATGGGTGGGAAAGGTAGTTAGTAGTATCATATTCAAGAATGCAGCCAAACCTATTTACAGACGGTGGAATGGGATTGAAAGAAACGACGCAGTCTGTATGCGGTGGTGGTGTTATTGTGAATTAGAGTGTGGAGGAAATAGATTTGGGGATATATATATGTGGTGATATGATCGAAAGGAAATGAGCCTATTCAAAAGATGGTAAA
>NC_068998.1:33819823-33825906 GCF_001194135.2 Octopus bimaculoides
ATATATATATATATATATATATATATATATATATATATATATATACATACACACATATACACATACATACATATACATGTACACACACATACATATACATACATACACACACATAAATATATAGAGACATATCTTCACATCAAGATAATTATATACATCATAATGTATGTACACAAACATTTTAAAAAACTGTCTGGTATATATAATACTAAAATGTTAAAATAAGGAAACTGCACAATAAATTAACATAGCATAATTAAATGCATGAGTGAACAATACAAATAAACCTTGGTGAAGCTTAAGCTTAAATTTGTAAAACAGTCGGAGGTTTTCTTAAAAGTGAAGTTGAAATATGCAAATATGCACTAGCATTGTAATACAAAATAGCTCTAAGGTGTAAACTCAAATTCCAATGCGACAGTCAAAAATTTTACGAAAATCAAAACATTTTATCTGTACGGTATTTTATCGGTTGACACTTTAAACCACATGGCATGCCTGCAGGAATTTAAGTGTTTGCATCTCTGGTTCAAGGCATGTTTATCCTGGAATAGGTTAAAAATCTTTTCTGAGAAGCAAAGATTACATTTCATGAGTCTTTTATAAGGTCCATGTCTGTATGATGATGCTTTTTCTAGAATTTCCCAGGTTACATTGAAAGGACGAGTGTCAATCTCTTTCAATTCCCAGACATGATTTGCAAGACGAGTTGCTATCCTATTCTTGGGGTATCAGAAAGAATTTTGGTGGGAATAGAATTGAATCTTGAATGAATTTTCTGAAGCCCCCGTGTATGTTTTATATTCTTGCGAGCCATCTACTTGCATTGGGTTAGAATATGAGTCACATCATACGTATGGGAGAAAAAGCTAAATGTGCTGTATAGATGTGGATTGAGAGGATATATAATGTAACTGGCTAGATCAAAAAAGTAGAGGCTGTAGTATATGTAGAGGTCGAAAGAAAAAGCAGCATATCTGTGTGTTAGTTGTAGCATGAGAGAATAATTACTAATCAGTTGGATGGGCTTCTTTGGTGTAATTTTGACTACAAGTCTTGCAATCATGACACACTGAAAATGTGATTTATTTCATTTGATTAGTTTTAATTTAGGTGGACAAAATGGAAAACTGAATCAGCAGTTTTGTGTATATGGTCAAGAAACTTAATATTTTCATCATCATCATCATCATCATCATCATCATCATCATCGTTTTACGTCCATTTTCCATGCTGGCATGGGTTGGATGGTTTGACTGGAGTCTTGGAAGCCAGGAGGCTGCACCAGGCTCCAGTCTGATCTGGCAGTGTTTCTACAGCTGGATGCCCTTCCTAACACCAACCATTCTGAGAGTATTGTGGGTGCTTTTTTATGTGCCACCAGCACAAGGGCCAGAGGGGGCTGGCATTGACCATGATCAGATAGTGCTTTTTACATGCCACCAGCATGGAAGCCATCAGCACAGGGACCACAACTACAATTCCCATGTGATTGTGATTTGATTTGATTTTGATGTACGAGACTCAATAGGGCTCCTCAAGCATGGCATGTCAACCTACTATCCAAGGTACTTTTTGAGTGGGCTGGTTATGCGACACTTGTGTAGGTTACAACTGTTGCTGCTTTTAACTCGTCCAGTTGTGTGCAGTATTTCTCAGAATTAATTGTCTGGTTACTTAGGAGAAGCTCATAATACAGAATTCCTTTCCAATCCCACCAGATGCAAAGCAAGACTTTTTTAGGGTGAAGACCCGCTTTTGGGGTGGCTAAGGGTGGCTCATGTCGTTTACTCCAGGATCACTTTCTCTGAACATTTCGGTAGATAATCCATTTCTTATCACCTGTCACAATTTGCTTTAAAAAAGGCGCGTTTTCATTCCATTTATAAAGTGAATCACAGATGGAAATGGGATCCAAGAGGTTCTTCTCACTCAACTCCTCTGGTACCCAAACATCATAGCGATTTCTGTACCCAAGCTTTACCAGGTGCTCATGAACAACGGATTTTGATAGGTTGAGGCTTTCTGCCAATTCTCGGGTTGTGCAATGTGGGTTATTCTCAGTTAATGACTTGATTTGGTCATCATCTGTAGTGGATGGTCTATCTGATCACTCTTTATCAATAAGGCTACAATCTCCAGCTCAGAATCTTGCGAACCACTTCCGTATAGTTCTTTCAGATAAAGAAACATCACCGTAAATTGCGCATATTTCCATGGTCGTTTGTGAGGCATTTTTCCCTTTACGGAAAAAGAAAAGCATCAAGTGCCGAAAATGAACTTTCTTATCTTCCATTTTAAAGGGTTACAGAATTAACACAGGTTATAGGAACATAAACCTTCTTCCATGAAAAGATAGCTTAAACTGTGCTCTAAATGGAGGTATAGTCAACTATGTTCTAAAATAAGTCGAAAGGTAAGCTACTATAAATATTAAAGGCAGAAAAAATAAGATGTAAGATGTTCATATCTTTCTGAATACCAATCATGTCATAAGTAATATGAAATAGCCTTTTCCTGAAATTGAAAGTCTATTGTATTTTCAGCATGTACAAATCATATTTTTGATCTCTAGCAGGGGTGGGGAAGCTTTCATCTGAGGTAAATTATTGAGGCACATCTATACCAAGAAGAATAAGGAATATTTAAATTCATATCAAGGGTGTAGACAGGATTTTAACCAGAGGGTGTTTGTTATAATTAAAATAGATCCACTGTAGCTATCTAATTTGAATCGATAAGTATATATATATATATATATATATATATATAAAAAACATGTATTGTATTTACTTACAATAAATCAGGAGTGAGAATTCTTTTCAAATTTGGCAAGCCCCTTCTCTGGTTAATGTGTGTATAGAAATACAGCTTATAATACTGTTTTCCTTTTAAGGCTTAAACATTATTTTTATATGGATGTTTAGAGACTACTTCATCAGCAGATGGCCTGAAGTGGGGTGCTGGTAAATTTTTTTGTGTGGGGGAAATGTTGTTCACTCTACTTTAGAGCATTCAGCACAACTATTATTTAAATGTTAAACAATGTAAAGTGAACACATTTGCTTGGATTATAAATAAATATGCAATATAAGATTCTTGAATGTACAAGAAGACAGTTGTCTGCATTGTAATAGCTTTCACATCAGAAAAATTAAAGCAAAACAAATTGCATTACCCAGTGAAAATCTTCAATTATTGGAAGCCACATCAAAATACATGCTTTTTATAAACTTTTGTTCAGATCACTAATTGTCTATTTAGCTTTATATTAGAGTTGAGAGAGAGATGTTGCTGCTATTACTAGCTGGTTGATTGCCTAAGGAAGTCTCCCGCATTGGTGCATCATGCTGTTTAGGCCTAGGTCAGCCAACTCTGAAATTCAACAGACCTTTGACCAAAAGCATTACTTCTTGATCATAATCCACTTTTGGTATGTTTGAGTCTACATTGTCCAATATGATATGGGGAAGATATAGTTGCTATTTCCAACAGGTTCAGTGGTTATATAGATGCTTTCTTGACTTGTATTACGTCCTGTTGAGAGAGTTTGCAAAAAATTTGCACTAAGGTGTTGTTGGTAGTGTTAACCATTCTATAGCAGCAGCGGCAGTAGTAACAGTAATGGCCGCTACCACCATAGTATAAGTATTGTTGTAGTGTTTTGATTATTAAAACTCATTTTGCTTCAGGGTTTTAAACTGACTTGAAGAAAACAAAATCAAAATTACATAAATGGATTTGTCTACAAAGCAACAAACAATTATCTTTTTATTTGTTATATCTGTCTGTAAATGTATATTAGTCTATGAGAATTTCATTGAATGTAGATTGAAGTAGATTATAGATTCTGTGTCTGTTAGAGATAATGAATATTGCAACAAATGATGCAAGATAGATGGATAATAAGACTAGGAAAGGTCAGACTATTACAGTTATTACTATTGTTGTTTAGAAATTTTCTAGTTGTGATGTTTCAGTTTTTTTTTTCCAGATTTAGTATGTCTAGGTCTCCAATTCATCTTTTCTGTTTTTTTTTTAAGACAGTGAAATAAGTGGGAGATTGAGTAGCTACTTCTAATTGGTTGAGTAACTACATTGAAGCTTCTTTGTTAGTTCAATATTGTACAATTGTGCAACACAGTGTTTTTCTATGTACTACTGCAATACATGATAAATATTATAATAAAGAGATATAGCAGGGTAACAAAGGAAATTATACTGAACATTGATTTTAAATTTCGACACAATGCCAGCAATACTGGGGGAGAGGTTAAGTTGATTAGATCAAACCTAGTGCTCTACTGGTACTTATTTTATCAACCCCAAAAGGATGAAAGTCAAATTCGACCTCAGCTAGCATTTGAACTAAGCACATTTTCTGATGCCCAAACAATTCTGTCAACTCACCACCTTAAAGAAATTGTTCTCATATTGAAAACCTGGTGCAAACACTTGCAACAGGAGTGGACTCTACTAAAGTCCACTGGCTAAATCAAAATTATTGGGTCATAATCAATTATAAATAATAGACATAATAATATTGTAGGTAACATACTCAGGGAAAAGATCATGGTGTTGCTTCCTTTGAAGATACCAGGACCAACTCCAAAACAGTGCTGAAAGCCACTGGTCTTCAGCCTAAATCATTTGAAATACAAGCCTGAGACTGTAGCAAAACCAGAACCAAAACCTTTCAAGCCACCAGAAGAGAAAAGGAAGAAATGAAATGAAGGAAAGACAAGCTCAATAAAATCAACCTCGTTCTCCACCAACATTAACATGCAGTGAATACCATTGACTTTTCTATGCAAGAATTGGTCTACAGAGTCAGCAATGCCACCACCATAAAGGAAGCATTAGGCAAAAAAAAAACAAAAAAACTGAATTGTCAGATACAAGATAAAGCTAATGATGATGTTGATACCTTGTATTGTGAAGCAGAGTATCATGAATAAAAATAATGCAGTGTGTGTAGAGAAGACTATAAGATAGTACAACATGAATGGGGAAGAAAAATTGTTGGACATTTTAAACATTGCAGTATAAGATATAGAGATTAGAAAATATGTAAAGATAGAAACAATGTAGAATTATGAAAATATATTAATCATGCATCCTAAATAGTTCACCGACAAAGTAACCAAAAGAAGGACTCATTATTGCAACCTCCTTCACAGGAAAAAGGTTGCATTTATAGACAATATGAATTTTCTTTCTTTTTTTCTTTCTTTTTTGTGCTATTAATAACCAAGGAATGCTTTGTGTTCTAATCAAGAAACTCAACACACAATAACTCTCCCTCCCTCTTAAGCAGTCCATGGATACTATAGGAAGATATAATACATTCAGTTGAACATGTTGCAATTCAAAACTCTAGTCTCTTCATTCTGCGTTCTACTTGTCTTAGTCATATGTGCTAATTTTTCATGAAATCAACAAATTTAAATATTTGTTTTACCTATATTTTCATATATTTTTCAATACATGTTGGCTTGTCTCACCAGCCCATCCATCTGTAGCATCTTATCCAGACAGCTCCATTCTCTAAGAAGAAGATCTGTATAACTGATAAATGCATCATTAACTTTCAGTACTGAGCTCAGATCTCATAAATTTGGGGGAAGGAAATTGACAATGATGAAAATGATGCCACCATAACCAACAATGATCACAAGAATGATGACAAGCATGAGATGGTGGATTACATCTTTGATGTTGTTTTCAATGATGATATTTATAAACAAATATATGTATGTGTGTGCTTCTGTGTGTATTTGTGTGCATGCAATTTGGGCATATTATGAACAGGATTACCCACTTCAAAATGCTGGTGACTTTATAACAAGTTCTACCAGGGAATAGTATCATGAGGGTAGGACACTAAACACAAATGGTACAACTGGACAAGACATCAACAAGTATAAAAAAAAACCAATGTACAAAATTTTTGATCCAACAAATGTTTCCGTCTGTCAACCAATGAAAGTATTATGTGTGTGTGTGTGTGTGTATAATTAAATATTGAAGTGTTGGGTATTTTGGGTATATATATATATGTATATATATATATATATATATAT
>NC_068998.1:33826239-33827436 GCF_001194135.2 Octopus bimaculoides
CACACAGGATGTGTAAGATATTTGAGGTCAGATTTATGATTATAAAAAACAGATATATAATAACATAATAACTTTATAAAAGATGCTATGGGGATAAAAAAAATCCCTTCTTTTCTATAATGTTATTCAATAAAGCTACCTTCAGCTTCAACAACTCCTATATGGGATCTAGATCATCTACATGCTCGATTCAGGTGGTCCTGGTTAATTTTTGACGTTACTCTGACTATGGCAGCTTTCAAAGAATCTTTGCTTTTATGGGCATGTTCATTGACCTCTCTCTCAACAACACTCCACATATAATTGTCCAATGGATTGAGATCTGGGGAATTAGGAGGCCAAATGTTAGGGGTTATATTGATCATGAAAATTCTCAGCCATCCATTCCTGTGTTACTAGAGCCATGTGTGATAGTGCAGAGTCTTACTGAAACACATATGGCCTTCCATTGTCTACACTGTCTATCCAGGGTTTAACAATTATTCTCAGGACCTCAATGTAGGAGGTAGAGTTAACTCTAAAGCCTTGTAGAAAGAAGTAAGGAGGTAATGTCCTTCATTGCTGACAACCTCTAAAACTATGACAATTGCAGAAAATTTTGTATGCATAATACTTGGAACTTTAGAAGAGTCTCCACATAATTATCTGTCATTTCTTCTGTTAACTTTTTGTTCTTGGTCGAAGTTTTTCTTGTTTCAGAAAAAAACAAATCAAATTTTCTTCTGCAGGATTTTTCAGTTTGTTAAAAAGCCTTTTAGATCTGATGTAGTGATCTTTAAAACATTTTTTCTGACAAGTTGACCTTTCCTCGTCATATAAGACTCATATAAGACTTATATCTGATGTTTTCATGGATACCATTTATGACTGGATAAATTCAGGGGTTTTTTTATGGTTTCAGAGTGTTTAGAATGCTTTTTATGCCTTGATATTGGTGATATGCTTCCATCTTCAGTCTCTAGCTCATTACAAACTTTGTAGGCAAAAGATCTCACAAGTTTTAAAAATCTAGATATTTCTAAATCACTATGCTCAGCCTTTATAACCACAATAACAGCATGCCTCTTCATTTCTTGAGTAAGCTGAGGGTTTCCCATTATTATTTTCTGAAACAAAGATTATACAGAGTTAGCAAAGCATGTAGCAATGACCCCAAAAATGCATGTCTTCAAATACCTTATTTACCCTGTATGTATA
>NC_068998.1:33828245-33831262 GCF_001194135.2 Octopus bimaculoides
TATATATATATATATATATATATATATTCACATATATATATATACACACATATATGCCATAAAAACCCATGCAATTTGCGCACCTGTGTAATTTACGCAGGTGTTTCCAGGATAAAATTTGTTAAAAATGCTTTTACTTATGTAAAATTTGCACCCAAAAGTTTTCAGAATTGCCAATATGGCCAAGGGAAAAGGTTTTCAATTTAGTTGTATTTAGCATAATTTCACTTACTTCTGATTAGATTTTATTGAATTTTTATTAAGTAAAAATGATTCTGTTTAACAGGTATTACATTAAAAGTTATTAAATTACAAAGTGTTTGTGTTGCGTATAATAATACTAGCTGGCCCCATGCCATAAAAAACGATGGCTAATTGTAGTATTTTATATTTAAACATAGATAATAAATCAAATGAATTCACTTGTTATCTCAATGTTATCTTTTGAGATGTGACATTGACGGAAGGAAAGAACGCTAGTTTACACATACAAACATTCACATTCTTCCCTCGGACATGCACACACATACACACATATACTCACACAAAGTTGAAACACACACACGTACACACACACACATACAAACATTCACTTACCTTCCTTTTATATATACACACACACATATACTCACACAGAGTTAAAACGCTCCCACTACCAGTTTGCCATCACCCCTTCCTTCCTTATTCCTTTATCACCCCTTTCTCATTGATATGTTGTGACAGAGTCAAACTCAAGACTATTATTATAATAGAAGATGGCCCGGACTGTGTTTGCCAGCATGAACGTCAGACTTCAAAAAGTAGTTAACCATTTAATGGTTTTAGTGAATTTATACAGTAAAAGTAAGCATTATATTGTCCAGCATAAATAAAAGTCAACTTCATTGAATTTAAGCCATTATTTGATGTGTGCAAGAGAAACGACTGCATTGGTATGGTCATGTTATGATTTATGGACGGGGACAGATATGTAAAGAAGTGACGGTAACTAACTGTAGAAGGAACCAGCAAGAATTTCTTGAAGTGCAAGCAGGGTCTGAAGACCTCTGTCCTGGAGTTAAGGATGTTCCCTAGGTCAAAGGATTTCTTTAATATCCTCGTCTGTTAGGCTAAGGATGTTCCACCGTACATGGATGGCTAAGGACGTAGCATATCTCCTCTCCGGGATCCTGAAAGAGGATCTGTAGTTGGAGAGGTGCTGGTTGAACATGTATCTCCGTATGCAGGTGTTGGTGATGTAGTTTCTGACGATGTTCACATTGCTGCTACCATTGTTGTTGGTGCTGATGTCATTGGTGTCAGTGTTGGCATCGTTAAAACTGGTGTTGGCATTGTTGATACAGAGTAACGAAGTCTTTTCCTCCTCCCTTTTCTAGAGAGGCCACTTGCCAGAGAGGTCATAGGCCAACAGGTTTTAGGGTCTGAAGAAACGCTGTAAGGTTAAGCACTTTATGGATGTGAAACTCAATGTAACCCTATAGACTGACCTTATCTATCTTTATTTATATATATATATATATATATATATATATATATGTATATATATATGTTACGGAGATGCACTTGCATAGCAAGTGACCTGATCTGAGATCGTGTGCTGGAACGAAAACAATTGCAGCGTGGAAGGTGTTTATAAGCCATTTAAAATAACACACAAAATCCGTTAGATTCACTTCAACATTTAAATTTAATTTGTCAAAAAATATTTTTGTCGCTTTGAGACCGCGACCTGTTCACTGACAAAATTCTGTGCTGTATATATATGAACTAAAAATTAAAGCATATTCAATATATGAAAATGAAATGTAAATGAATTAAATATAAATGAGAATAAAATGATTATCATTATTCAATGCAATAAGTCAGTAAAATATGGAAAAAACGTAACATTGAAAATAAGGTATAAGAAACAAAACGTAAGCATAAAAATAACTAAAAAATGTATTTTATAGAGAGACTCATTATACATAAGGGTAAATATAATGAAAGTTATATTCCCCAGTGATAAAATGTGCACTCATACACATTACATACTTTCCAAATTAGAAATAGTGGTGAATGCAAATTAATATTGAACTACAAAGCTAGACGCATAAAATTAATATATACTATTAGATCATATTAATATATTAATTTGGTTGAAATTATATATATATATATATATATATTGATGTTTTTGTGGTAACCAGTTAATGCCAAGAGTTTACTAACAATAAAAATTTGTTTCTAGGCTATATACAATGCCTGAATTATTGTGGATCATACCATAACAGCATGGTATGTAATATTTTTACATCAAAAGATAAAAAAAAAGAGAAATGAAAGGTATAAAATAGAATATTCAAAACTATGAAACAAGAAAGAAGGAAATAAATTAGAAAAATCACATTAGTGGTGATATTAAGTTCACAAAGTAACACTTGATATATAAACTTACTTGGAATATATGTATGTGTATCTATCTATCTATCTATCTATATATATATATATATATATATATATATATATATATATATGTGTGTGTGTGTGTGTGTGTATGTATATATATTCTTTTACTCTTTTACTTGTTTCAATCATCTGACTGCGGCCATGCTGGAGCACCACCTTTAGTCGAGCAAAACAACTCCAGAACTTATTCTTTGTAAGTCTAGTGCTTATTCTATTGGTTTATTTTGCTGAACCACTAAGTTACGGGGATGTAAACACACCAGCATCGGTTGTCAAGCGATGTTGGGGGTCAAACACAGACACACAAACATACACATATACACACACATATATATATATATATGACGGGCTTCTTTCAGTTTCTGTCTACCAAATCCACTCACAAGGCTTTGGTCAGCCCGAGGCTATAGTAGAAGGCACTTGTCCAAGGTGCCACACAGTGGGACTGAACCCAGAACCATGTGGTTGGTAAGTAAGCTACTTACCACACAGCCACTCTTGCACCTATACATATATCATCATCATCATCATCATCGTTTAACGTCCGCTTACCATGCTAGCATGGGTTG
>NC_068998.1:33831282-33836282 GCF_001194135.2 Octopus bimaculoides
ATATATAAAAGGATAAAGAGAACAATGGTAAAGATAGAAATATATTTTATGGATAGAGTCTTACAGCTGTTTCAGGGAAGATCCAATGCATCCCTTCATCAGAGACAGAAATAGTAGAGGAATCGATTATTATATCTATAAGCGGAGCATTATAGTAGGAAGTGAGAGTGAGTGTGATGCGCTGAAAAAAGAAAGAAAGAACAGTACTTGGAGTGTAGCTTCATTCCAGTAGTAAGTATCAATGTAAATAAAATAATCCTTGTGGGAATTTTCCGGAGATAGTTGCTGTAGCAAAGGCTGAAATAGCAAAGGTGGATATATGTCATATCGTGTCCGAAGTATACTGCGTGTGTTTACTTGAAGGATGTCTCAAATCAAGTGAGAGATGTGTGCAGGGTAGATAGGTCAAGTCTTAAAGACAGAAGGGGATAGAGAAGTGATTCAGGTGGGGGATGGTAGTGATATTTTTTGTGGTTAGTTAATCTGACTGGACAGAGAGAATAAGTATTGGGAGCAAAGGAGGAAGGGGGGATAGAGGTAAAGGTTTAATAAGGAAGAAGGAATGCGCAGAGGTAATATGGAGGGGTAGGCTATAAGTGGTGACGGTATGGGTGACATTCCAAAGGAAAAAAGGAGAGAGAGAAAGAATTAGTAGTACCATATTATAAAAAATAGAGCTAAACTTAATTTACAGATGGTAGAAGGGGGATCAAAAGTTACCAAGAGTGGAATGTGTTTATCAACAAGTAGCCTGCATGCGGTGGTGGTGTTATTGTCAAGTAAGTGTAGAGGAAGTAAATTTGGGAAAATATATTAAGTAGTGATAGGATCAAAAAAGAAATGAATCTATTCTAAAGATGGTATGGTCAGCTGATGATTTATGGATGGGGACAGCTATGTAAAGAAGTGACGGTATCTAACTGTAGAGAGAACCTGTGGTAGATGTAGACCCAGGAAGACATGGGACGAAGTGGTGAAGTATGCTCTTCGAACTTTGAGCCTCACAGAGGCAATAACTAGTGACTGAGACCTTTGGTGATGTCTGTGCTCGAGAAGAACTGTCAAACAAAGTGAAATCGAGTCATGGCTGATGTTGGTGCCACGTAACTGGCATGTAAAGAGCACCACTGAAGCATTGGCCCCCACGGAGGCAAATTGACTTAGTTCCTTTCGAGCGTTGGGATTTACGGAGGCAAAGTGGCTGAGTTCCTTTCGAGTGTTGGGTCTCACGAATGCAAAGTCACCAGGTTCCTTTCGAGTGTTGGGACTCACAAAGGCAAAGTGGCCAAGCTCCTTTCAAGTGTTTGACCTCATGGAGGCCAAGTGATTGAGTTCCTTTCGAGCATTGGGCCTTACAGAGGCAAAGTGGACAACACCTTTGACATTATGCCGTGCTTGAAAAGAAGACCCATGAAGCCTAGCAAAATCACACTCATGACAGATACTAGTGTCATGCAAATGGTACCTGTGCTAGTGGCACGCAAAAGCTCCCATTACACTCTCAAAGTGGTTAGCGTTAGGAAGGGCATTCAGCTATAGAAAACCCTGCCATATCAGACAGGAGTCTGGTACAGCATTCCAGCTTACCAACTCTGGTCAAACTGTCCAACCCATCCATACCAGCATGCACATCAAACGTTAAATGATGATGATGATGATGTATATATATATATATATATATATATTTCGTTTCTGGATTTGGTTTGCAAGATTCTTTATGTGAGTTCGTGTGTTGAAGCATATTCTGTGGTATCTGGGGAAAGTCATTCTCTTTTAGTGCCTTATGATTTAACACACTTGCCGGTAAAATTTCCACTTATTTAAAAAAAATTTTCTAAAATTTTCATTGCATCTTGCAACCTTTTCAATATATATGTATATATCTGTGTATGTGTGCGGGTGTGTATTATATGTATTTATATATGTATACATATATACAGGGTATGGTGAATAAATTATTTTCTAAATTATGCAAAATGAAAATAACACTGACATTTCATTTTAACGGATATATTTACCAAAATTACATAGAAATATCCTGAAATACTAAAGAGAAAATCTATTCAATAAAACCGCCATTGGCTTCAATCACGGCCTCCAGACTACTTCGGTAATTACTGTAACTCTTCTGGATGGCCTCCTTGTTTAAGATGGTAAATGCTGCCATAATCCTTGCTTTCAGTTCATCTATGGTGTTAAAGGAGCTTTGTTGGTCCCTCACTCAACTGTGCCCTACACATAATAATCAAGGTGTTTGTGGTCTAGGGAGTTAGGTGGCCAGATGTTGGGGTGATGTGGTTGCAGAAATTGTCTGACAGCCACTCTCCTTCTTGTATAGCATGGTGCAGAGTTACTGAATATAGGGTCTTCCAGCAGCCACTGTCTTCACCCAGGGCAGCACTACCTCCACCAGGCACTTGATGTAGGCCTCCGTGTTGAATCTGAGGCCTTGTGGGAAGATGAATGGAAGCATAACGTTGCTAACACAAGTGATCACTTTAAACAACATGATGTTGAGTGGGTGCTTGATTTTTATCACTCGCAGTACATGTTTTGGGGACTCAGAAAGCCAACGATTGTTCTGTGTGTTCACCATCTGACAATAGTAGAAATTTTTCGTGTCTGAGAAAAACCAAAGCTTGTTCAGTTGGAAAGGATGCTTGAGTTTGTTCAAAAGCTTTGTAGCATGGTCTTTCCTCTTGTCCTTGATGACTTAGGATAAAAATTGGTCCTTTCTCATCTTGTATGAGAAATACCAAATGTCTTCATGCACTACCTGCCTGATAAGAAACTCAGACATTCCCATATCCTTGGTGATGGACATGATTGACTTGGTGGGATCGTTGTCAATTATGGCCTGGATTACACCAACGAATTCAGGGGTTCTTTTCTTATTAGAACAATCAGAGTGAGTTTTCCAAGCTGCCCTACCTTCGTAGTCACCATTAGACTCATCCAACTCTTTCTGAATCGTCTGGGCTGTCCTCAGATTCATACCCAAACATTCATGTGTGTATGTATATCTTTTCTGTATTTAATCATTCTAAATTCTTCCTCTGAAGAAGGAGCTGGTTTCTAACTAAGATACAAAACTCCGTCATTGGAATGTAGCAGATGAAAGCAATGTTACATTTTAAACTTGAGAAAAGTCTTGCATAGTTTTATTATTCCAATTACACTTGTATTTTAATGTGGGTATCAGTTGGTTGATTTATTTTTCTGAAAATCCAAGCTTATCGAGACTGACAGTTAGGCATTTACTTACAAAACTAAATGCTCCAATTATTGCTGGTTTAAATGTAAATTTTTAATCTGGATATGGAAGCTGGTAGTCTGCAATCGGTCTTTCTGTTCATCAGGTAGCCCTGGCTGAGGTGCATAGGCTGAGATAATGGTAGCCGTTCCATGCTGCCGCACTAGTCTAAGCTTAATTATTCTATCACAAAGTCTGACTACCTCGATTATCTTATCAATCCATTTCTCCACAAGGAGTATTCCCATGCCCCAACCCCATCAGTGTTCTCCTTCTAGAAAATTTTATATCTATGTTCTTTGCCTGTGAGGAACCTAGCAGAACTTACTCTCCACCTTGCTTCTTGGATACAGCACAAATCTACACATCTCTGTTTAAGTATGGCACTGTGGATTCTGTATTGCTCATTCAAAGGGATTTTGTAGTGTGAATGAAAACTTGAGAATATATTGGTAGTATTTGTGGATAGATGGAGGGGGGAGATTTGTAGGGTTAGAATGAAAAGATAGGTCAACATGAAGACAGGAAGAGAAAATGAGAGGAAGAAAGAGAGAAACAGTAAAATAGACAAAAAAATAGTAATAAGAGAGAGAAAAAAAGAGAGAGAAGAAAAAAAGTGAAAAGAAAGAAAAGTGAAGAAAGGGTGAAAGAAGTGAGAAAAGGAATGTAAGTTGGTTAGCTGGTGGTCAAGATAATGTGAGGAGAAGATGGGAGAGGAGTGGGGGAGGGATAGGATAGGAAGAGATAAAAAGGTAAGGAGTGAATAAGTGCAAGATATATGAGTAGGGGTGATATGACAGGGCTGTATTAAGGGATAGGTAGAGAAAAGGTATGGATGGGGTGAGTAGTAGTTTTAGTAGTAAAATTTAAAGTGGAGGGAAGAATACAAGGATGTCAAATTTCTATAGATAGGCGTATTTGATAGATTAGTATGATAGGTAGGAATCAGAGAAGAGGAAAGAAGGTATAATGACATACGTACACGTGCACAATAATAATAAGAAGGATTATTATGAAGTGGCATAGCATTACCTTTAATTCTTTTTAATATATATACAACTTTACATAGACCATATATATATATATATATATGTATATATGTGTTTGTGTGTATAACAACATCAAAAATGAAAAGTAACCAAAATATTTCAATCCTGTACCAAACAAACTAATCACAGGCATGTCTTCAGAAGAAAAAAATTTGATTCCTTACTTGTCAGTAACCAAAATGATATTAAATGCATAATGGCAAAAGTGAAAGTAACCAGAAGCTCAAAGCTCACCAAATTATATCGACTACTTTTATTTATATTTTGTTTCTTGCAAATTATCCAAATTAGCCACCTGGATATATTATATACATATAAATTTTCTGTCAGACAAATCCAAATCCATCTGAAGTGTAACAATGGCTTCACCCAGTAACTGCCTTTGTTCTCTTTTTTCTACCCTCCTCCTAAGATCAGACTGAAAGTGTAGTGACAGGTGAAACAATGAGTGTATACAGTACGAGAAATTAGGAGAGTATAGAGTGGAATTTCACTATTGAAAAAATAGCACCAAAATATTGGTGAGGCATCTCTCAGGGATATTTTTCTAAAAGAGTAATTTGTGTTTTAATTGATAAACAAAAGCAGAATAAAGACTGAGCTTTGTGAGTGAACTTACCTGAGTAATATAAATATATGTATAACAAGCTAAAGTTAGAATATTTATCAGAACTTTCTGCTTCTCAGCAGAGGAGTTT
>NC_068998.1:33841851-33851372 GCF_001194135.2 Octopus bimaculoides
ATTGATAAATGTTGGAGTCAACAAGGAGTACGGTTGGACATTTATTTGCAATCCCTACTATTGTTTCTGTGTTACATGGTTCTCCAGGCTTGCAGGTACTTGGTTATGCAACTGTTTCCTTGCATTATGAGATCTAGTTGTGTTTCCTCAGGTGATATATAAATATTGTCTATGAAAATTCAAATTCTAGACTTCAAGAGCATCCTTTCTGTCTGTTGTGGCTTGGAGTTAGTTGCCACTGAGTATATCAAGAGATGTGTTGTGGCTGAAGTTCCATTGACAAACTGCTTTAAATGTGTGGATGTAGTGAGATGGTGATTTTGCTACTGTTAAAGTGACTGTCGTTTTAAGGGATTGGCTTTTGATTTCTTTGTACTGTTGATTTGTTCTTCATGGTTGGTTACACATGTGATTGGCAATGGTTGACCTTTAAGAACATGCCCATATGTACACATACATGTATGTACATGTATACATCCATATACATACTCAAGCTTGGACACACACACACATGCAAGACACACACAAACGCTCAAACACAGACACAAACACATATGCATATGAAAATACATACATACACACATATACAAATATATATACATATATACACATGCAGGTGTATACATGTGTACATGCATGCACATATATATATATATATATATATATATATATATATATATATATATATATATATATATATATATATATATATGTATGTATGTATGTATATATATATATATACACAAAGATACATTTATCCATGCATACAAAATACTCGTGCAGACATGCATATATACTTATATATATATATTTATATACAACCCAAGTATATATACATACATATATATACACATACATACATAGATATTTTTCTATTTCTCTTAACATGAAACTAATGGTAGCCTTAATAAATAAATAAAGAAATATATACATGCTTATATATATATATATATATATATATATACTCTCACACACATGTCCACTTTCTGTTGTAGCATGATGGATGTTTGATAAGATCCAACTGATCAATTGATTATGTCTTGCTGCAGTGATCCAGTTTTGGCTTAGTTTCTACTGCTGGTTGCTCTTCCAAATGCTTATCATTCTACTGAGGATACTGCTGCATTTTTCATGCCACCAGCACCACTGAGGTCACCTTCTAACTCACATGCCCAAAGAGTTCCATCAACTGAGAGGGAGATGACGAGGTAGAGTGGTTAAAGCATGAAGAGAGCAGCCAGAACAAGTTTCTTGTTGGGGCAGATTTTATATAAGTGGAAGGGGTAGTGTATAATCACATATTGAGCAAAACCATTTTTATAGGTTTCTGTGGTTTTATGTATGAATGTGAATTATTTTCTTTTAGGTTTTTCCAATTTTGAATAACAAAGTACATATTATAGCAACTGAACAAATTCTTTCTTTTGACATCTCTCATGGTTTCTATTCAGTAATATGATTGTAGACATTTTTGCATCTTATCGTGAATATATGAAAATCTGTCAAATTTTTCAGCTGTCACTTTCAAAAGAAAATCTCAAGAGAAAGTAAGTTTTCAATGTGCACATGTGTGTGTCTGTATAGTTTTGTGTTTATTTATATGTGTTATACAGTGTGTATGTGTGTGAGGGGAGTGTACTTGTGTGCGTGTGTGTGTGTAAAGATATATTTATATGCAATGCATGTGAATGAAACTAAATTCAGTTCTATTTAAATAATTCTGCAATGAAATTCCTAAACTGTCACATTTATTGCTAGAATATTACTTATATTCAAAAGCATCTTATAAAATATTTTAAGACATGTATAATTAACAAATAGAAGTTTAATAGAAGTGTTTCTTTTAAGAATTATGTAATAAACTCATTCTTTTCTAATATCACTGTTAAAACTTGTCTAATATATATATTTATTCTTTCTTTCTATGAGTTGGAGTAGAAAGTTGACAGTTGCATTTATAATTTGTCAAATTTCCCTGGTCTTTTTATTTTCTATGATGCCAACAAGTGAGGAAAGAACTAGAATTGCTTAAGTACCATTGAACTGATCATGAGTTAAGTCCACAATCCATTTCTAATTCCTGGTTGTTGCAGCTATTTCACTTTCCTTTCATTGCAAATGTCTATCCAGAAAACATGATCTTCACAACATCCTGTTTTTTTCTTTCCCCCAGCTCATAAAGTCAATAGAGGTAATTACTGATAAATAAAGATAGTCATTAGAACTTTTAGGTATAATAACAGTTTGGTTCAGCAAGAAAAGATTGGGAATAAAGTGATGTAATAAATTGTGCTGTGAAATAAATAAAAAACTATCTTTTGAAGCAATACTTTTCATCAAAGCATTGAAATATTAGGATTTACTTCCTCTCATCATAGTACAACAAAGACTTCTTCAACTTTTATTCATATATAAGTTTTATTAAGAATAAGAAAATATGCAATAGATTTGCAGAAATTTATTTCATGAAGCCTGTATATACGAAGTTGACTGAAAAGTTTATAGGCTGACCAAGATATTCTCATGGGATGTTACCAAATAAGGTTTATTTTTAGATATAGTCCTCCTTTCAGTTTGTAATGTTTCTTGGTATCTCTGAATAGAATTCTACATTACCTCTGTTCAGCCACTTTTCAGAAATAAATACCACATCTTCTGGAAATGTTATTTTTAACAGACTAGCATTATGTCTTGCTGAAGATTTCTCTCACAACTTAACCAGAATTTAACTGCAGACTTTTTGAGCTTCATTATTTAAAAAAAAAATTTTTAACAACTTATTTGACCCATCAGTGAAATATAGAAGGTTTATCAACTTTTACAGTTTATCACATAACCTTTTGTCAGTCTTACTACTTCAACGATTAAATAGAAACAGGAGCTTTATTTATTTAATTAAACTTCATGACCCAATGAAGACAATTAGATTTTCAAGATGCAATTTCTCTTTTAATAGAACAATTTTTTTCTGTTACATATATATAGGAGTATTACTTTATGGCTTTAATTTAATTTATTTTTGATAAAATGTGTCATTGAGAATAACAACATTAGTTGATTTATTATGATTTTTAAACTTTTAGGAACAAAGTTTTTGAAAACTGTGAGTCACTAAAAATATCAACTGCTGCAGTAGTTTAAACTGTGTTACCAGGTTAGAATGCACATTCTCAGGTGGAGGTTTATCTGAAAATATAAGTTGCCACTCCAATTTCACTGGTGATAATTGGCAAGTGGTACATAAAAGTATACATCCAGTTCTACAAGTATCTAACTTTGTTCGTTCTCTAATAAGTATCTATTGTAAATGTGTCTGATATTGAAATGAAAAACTAAATTACAATAAAATATTTGATATATGCCACCTAAAATCAATTTTGAATATTCGAGCTAGTCATTATAATGTAAAATCTAATATTCAGACAAAATCTTTATTGAATTGCTATGACTAGTATCTAATATCTAGTTAAAACAAGGTCACAATGTATAATATATCTTAATGCAAATAGATGACATTTTGGTAAAGCAATGATAGAGCAAACATTGACAACAAATGATGTACACCAACCCATCAATTTTTAAAAACTGTTGATTATAATCACAGGGCCTGATTATAAGGTAGAATATGCGCTCTGTGATTACATAATTAGAAGGCCAATGAAGATTACAGTCTTATATAATGCATTATCATCAGTTTTATATTTGCTTCTTCATTCTGGCATGGGTTGGATGCATCATCACAGTTCAAGGCAATGAGTAGGGAACGTTTCATGCATATGTTCAATTTTTGCATTGGCTGCTACAAATAGATAACTTTCTAAGCATTAACCACTTTGCAGATATTTGTTTTGACTGTTCACTGGCACCAGAGTTGTCTCATGCCATGCTAAGCTAAAAAATATCCCCTTTTCTCTGAGTTGTTTGCTTCCATTTCTTTAATTTCCACTGAACTAAGTGGGAGGATAGTCATTGTGAGATGATGAAAGAAAAAAATGTGACAGAAGGGAACTGGAGTGATAGGTATGTAATGGCATAAGAGTTGAAAGTGGTGAACAGTTACAGGATGATTGCTGATTGAATGGAAGCAAGTAAATGAAGCTGGTGAGTGAAAAGATGCTAACAGAGGAAGAAAGGAACAGGAGGGCAATAGAGAAAGAGAGAGAAAGAGTGAGAGAGTAAGTGTGCTTGTGTGTGTGTGTGTGTGTGTGTGTGTGTACGTGTGTTTCACACGAGGGTTGTAAGTAAAGGGATTAGATAGAAACGGAATGTATTGTATAATGTGAAGACAGTAATAGCAGAGAGAGCCAGGTTAATGGAAGTGAGAGAGAATGATGTGAGAAAAAAAGAGTGATGGATGTCAGCAACGATAGAAGGAGTAATATGTAAGCATAAGAATGTTTAATAGTAAAAAAGAAAGAAGGTATAGGAATGTTTAAGGGTGAAAAAGAATAATGACTAGTAATAACGAAGTATGACAGTATATTAGTGGGTTGCCTATCATTCTATTGCCCATCATTCTACTGCACTTTTTGTATATCCATTGTTTCACAAAGTAAAAATGTATGGAATTTATATCCATTCTATTTCTGTATCATGAACATGACCACTTCTCTGGTTGTGAAAGAAGTTCTGATTTTTCTGCTTTTTACCTTCTGACTGAAACTTTGACTTTGCTGTTTGCTTTAAAGCCTCTCGATTTTAGGTTTCGTTTTCATGTATAGAATTTCTACTTTAAACTTTCAATAAATGAGATGCAGCTATGAGAATAAGGGCATCAGCCTACGGGGATTCTCATGGATGTTTAGTTTTAAACTCCTCTGTTTAAAGCTTTCGCTGTTTAAAGCTGGATAACCAGCTTTAAACAGAGGAAAGCAGTAATAAACAGAAGAGGATTAAAAATTGGTGCATGATTGATACTGACCTTTGCATTAAATTTCCCACTGAATATTTTGCCAACATTCACCTTGTTAACTGCAGCTCTCTGCATGACTTTCTAAAGAAATGTGTGTCTTGCTAGAGTTCATAGGTAGTGCTAGACTATAGAGTATGAAATTCTGACAAAAACCTTCCCAGAATGACAAATTCTTGACAGAATGGTTTACTCCTAAGTACTTCACCTCTAGTAGTCACACTAAGATGATTGTATGAACCTTGTCCTAAAATAATCCTCAACTACATCTCATTTAAGCTAATTCTCTTTCTAATTACATATAAGTGTTTGTTTTGCAAGATTCTTGATATGAAATTGTGTGTTGAAACAACTATTGTTATATTTGGGGATGTTCATATTTTGTCAATTAAACACACACTATATATTTGATCTTCACTCTTAGTTTTATTAGTATTATCTTTTACTTTAGTTTATTTGTCCATCAAAGTTTTTTTGTCACACATTCTGTGACCTCTTCAGCAACTCTTTGTCCTCTGTGTCTTCAAGGGTTATTCCTCTGTTGGATTTACTTAGGATAGGTCCTCTCTTTTCTATGATGGATTCTACTACAGGAACTGATAGTAGGTGCAGTGACACACTAGTGAGAAACTATCAATATTTATTTTCTGTCTCTTTAGATAAATGCATTTAAGTATTAATGTCATTCAAACAAATAAATAAACATTTTCATAAAGTATTATTCAAAATATATTCATCAAGAAGCGATCAATTCATTTTTAATAATTACTAGTAATAAGATAAAAGAAGGTAAACCAAAATGTGCAAATTTTCTATCATAATACAATGGTATCAGTTGATTTCTAGATGGTCAATGACCTTAAGTAGTCAGTCCTACGACTGTATTGATTTGGCTTTGCAAATATCTCAAACGTACTGAAAATCTTGCTAAAATTCAACAACATCCAGCAACAAGGCTCTTCACATTGTTAGTCATTTATTCATTTGCTTGTCCTTCATTCATTCCTATGTTTGCGTGTTATAATTATTTGTTTGCTTATCACATATATTCTACATAATTGTACCATCCTACTATCCATTGTATAAGCATGATATGCCAACACATTATCTCATTCTGCTGAGTCATATATCAAAAACTATTAGAACCTTATCAACAAACAAGAAAGGATTTACTGGCAAATCTAATCTACATCTTAAACAAATATAAACATAGTCACCTAATTCTGCAATCTTTTATATGTAATTAAATGCCCATAATATCTTTTAGATCTGGTAACATCTTCTCAACAACTTTAACTAGGGAGAACACAAAGCACTTTGCCATCACAAGAAGAAAATTACCTCAATCACCTCGTAGTTCTTCACACTACTATTCTGCATCTAGTACACTCCACCAGACGAGAAAATGTCCAGCTGCATGCTTCAGCTTGATCTACAATATATATATCAAGAACAGTGTGATGCATACATGAGGAGATAGTAACAACTTATAGACAAGAACATAAAACCCAGATCCACTGCAAAGTCTCATGAAGAAGTAACAGAACTAATTGGAACATTCAATGAATAAGAGTCAATAATGCTGAGAATGGGATCAAAATTCACACTACTCTGCTGATACCCTGAATATGCGGTTTGCACCTCCATCTCTAGAAGGCTCTATGTGCTACTGTGGAACACAGACTCAGCTGGAATGAAATCACTCATCTGGATTGTAACAGGAAACTGAGATCTTACCAATAGAAGGAGGATTTCTGAAACCACAAGCTACAAAAATGGAGTCAGGAAAGTATTATAACAGATTCTGAAATCCTGCAACACTTATGCAAGCACCAGTCACTCTCCAGCCTGTCAAACAAGAAGAAAATTCAACCTTAAATGCATTAGAGCAATGAACATCTACCTAGCATCAGACAATGGAGAAGTCTATATTAGTAATGACTGTGAATACAATGATGCACTCCTGTCTCATAGTGTGAAATCTAAATCCAGTGTTGTAGGAGATACTAGACAAAGTGGAGAACTGGTGCAATGAGTTGTAAAGGAGAATATCTAAAATTATGTAACTCAATGTGCATATACAAAAGTTTTATAGCACATTTCTCTTCTATTCTTTTGTTTTACTGCCTCATCAATGTCAGAAAGATAGCTATTCACTAAATCCCATTGCAGAAAATAAAGAACTTTTCCCATGTTTACTTAAGCCACTCCGTTTGTACATACAATACACATTGCACTTAGAGGGCAACTATGTCTCCATTTTTCATGTACTCCAGCTTACCACCAAGGGAAACTTATATCCATTTCAGTAAATCCTGGAATAGCTATCTTCACATGTTCTGCACAGCTGACATGTTAGTAACTTGAAAACGTCCCACCAACCAGTAGTCCTTTGGTTTTCTGATGGACTTAGTTGGATGCCATCTACCCTAACACTGTCTGTTCTAAAGTGTAACACACTGACTACTGAGTGGGGAATCACAGTTTGCCACAGATATATGAAATATGCCTTTGTAGGGATCCACAAATGAGATCGAACCATAAGATTTGACAACACTTTCAGTGCCCTAAACAACAAACTAAATAATATTTGGATCTACTTGTCATGCATCCAGAATTACTTTGGATGTTTATTCTACTTACATTGGTGTCTGATTGTTGGACATAGTTTAACTAAATTCAATAAAGCACTCACTTTTAAATGAATTTGGTTAACTATATCCAACAATCAGACACCAATGTAAGTAGAATAAACATCCAAAGTAATTCTGGATGCATGACAAGTAGATCCAAATATCATTTAGAAGAATTTCAAGAAATTCAGAGTATAGCACAACAAAAATATGGCTAGAGAAAATCACATCTTTAATTGTTGAATTCATTCGTCAGTGTCAATGATCGTTTTTGTTGTATCAACATATTTAGATACAAAAAGTATAGTTCAAATTAATAATTCTCAAAATAAATGTTAACACATTTTCAAAGCAATCCATCAAAAATGAATGTTGGGATTATATGATAAATTCAACAAATAAAGATGTGATTTTCTCTATCTGTATTTTTGTTACACACACACACACACACACACACACACACACACACACACACACACACACACACACACACACACACACACACATATATCAGGTCATCCCATAAATGTGTTTTTTTTTCAATTGCATGAACTAAAAGTGGGAGGGGGACTGGATTAACTACCTGCATCAACTTGCCATAAAAGTAGGTAGTAATTTTACCTTGGCCTTATTCTTAGTGCTAGTTTTGAAGAGTGCAGTTCAATTTTAACAGTTATTTTTTCAAAGCTGTAATGGAAGTGACAAAGGAGCATATTCAGTATATTTTGCTTTATGAGTTCAATAAAGGCAACAATACTATGTAAAGTGGGAGGAATATTAATACAGTAAATGGGGATTGGACAATAGATGTGAGCCAGTGTTAATGGTGGTTCCAGAAATTCCAAGCTGGAAACTACAGTCTAGAAGATGAACCTCATCGTGGAAGATCTGTAGAACTCAACGAGGACATGCTGCAAACCCTGGTGGAACAAAATCCCATCGTAACTGTTGAGGAATTAGCAGAGATGCTTGGATTTGGTCATTCAACCATTCATCAACACCTGCATGCTATCGGAAAAGTCAGCAAATTGAATCAATGGGTTGAAGAGAAATGCCTTCATTTCACATAGCTTAAAATCTCTTTATAAAGAAATTTAAAAAAAATATATACATATCTTATGGATGTAGTGATATCCATCTGGTTTTCACTATTTAAATTAGCTTTTCAAAGGACATTGTGAAGTAATCAATTCTTGTGACAAAGGGGTCTCACCATTTTGGATGCTTGAAAAATAAGAATGTATCTAGAGAGTGGACGAAGGGAGGTAACAGGTAGAAAGGGGGACAACTAACTCCTCAGTATAATTTTTGAAGTGGTTAAGTTTGTATATTAAGGTGTAGTCTGTACTTTTGTATGGACAGGTTTTCCTTGTTTAGACATTCTTGTAAGGAGATTGAATCTTTGCATTGGTGAGCCTTACTTTGAGATGCAGAGTCATGCTGCATAGAGAACAGATTCGATTTCGTCAATACAGGCCGATAGCCTTGAGTGAACATATCAATAGATGTGCAAGAAATAAAATGTCGAATTTCCATATCTTTCCATTATACCAATGCAAAGATTGAATCTCCTTACAAGAACACCAAAACAAGGAAAGCCTGTCCATACAAAAGTACAGACTACACCTTAATATACAAACTTGACCACTTCAAAAATTATACTGAGGAGTTAGTTGTTCCCCTTGCCACCTGTTACCTTCCTTGGTCCACTCTCTAGACTCATTCTTATTTTTCAAGCATCCAAAATGGTGAGAACCTTTGTCACAAGAATTGATTATTTCACCATGTCCCTTGAAAAGCTAATTTAAATAGTGAAAGCTAGTTGGTTGGATATCGCTACATCCATAAAATGTGTATATATTTTTAAGAAAATTTCTTTATAAAAAGATAGTAAACTTTTTATTTATGTTTTCCACATATTTCCAACTCATAATTTTGCCATGTGGTGTATACTGAATCTGCAGTATTTTTGCTCCTTT
>NC_068998.1:33851440-33856243 GCF_001194135.2 Octopus bimaculoides
ATATATATATATATATATATATATATATAAAACACTGTGTCAAAGATTTTTTAATCATTATCATTGTCTTATTAACTAATGTTTATTATACATCAATTTTTCTCTGGAAGTATTTGTAGTATGAAAATTTTTGCAACAATTTTTGTATAGTTCAATATTCCTTCTTATAGAATAATAGAGTATATGGCAAATGTTATGAAAAATGGTGAACAGAACATGTTAGCTGATTTGACAGGTGAACTTTCATTCTTATGACTACCATGATATATATATATATACAAAGAGAGAGGGAGAGATAGAAAGACAGACATATCTGTGTGCGTGTATGTGAATGTACATGAGTATATGTCATCATCATCATCATCATGTGTATAAACAAAATCCTTAATCTCTCTCTGCCCTGCTAAAGAACCATCTGTTGCCATGTGTTTGATTCCAAGAGTAATGACACTCTGGTATGATATCAAACAGATTTCAAAGATATTGCTTTCAAATTTTGGCACAAGGCCAGCAATTTCAGGTGAGTGGGTAAGTCATTTACATCAACCCCAGTGCTCAACTGGTACTTATTTCATTGACCCCAAAAGGATGAAAGATAAAGACGACCTCGGTGGAATGTGAACTCAGAACATAAAGACAGATGAAATGCTGCTGAGCATTCTATCCAGCATGCTAAAGATTGTGCTAGCTCACCACCTCAGGTTTCATAGGTATTAATAACGGAGCATATAGTAAAGTTCAGTTATTTTGATATTACATTTTGTAGAAGAATAAAATTTAGTTTTGAGGAATTATATGTAGAAAATTGGCTAGAATTTTAGCCTGTAAACATTTTAATGATTGCCATCTGGTATCTGTAACAGGAATCAATACTCCCACATATGTAGCTTCTTTTTTTTTTATATATATATAAATATATGACCTTCAGGAAATTTGTTTTCATGTTGTGACAGTTTCTAAATTCAGAATGGATAGAACTACCCCACCCTTCTCTTTTTTCTTTAATGGAGTATTTTCAAAATTTTTATTATTACTTTTAGTGAGCCCAAATTCATAAATTACAAAAGCTTTCTTTCTATAACTTGTATGTTTAGAAGGCTTATGGGATATTTTATTTCACATTAAATTTCTCTGTATAATAACCATTTTATATATTCCACTTCCAATTATTGGGAAATGTTTGGCACATAGAACATTTCCTTTATATTTCCTTTAATGAATCTGCTGTTTATTTTCATGTTATTAAGAAGCAGACATGTTTCTTTTTATTCCATCTTCATATATGTCGTATCAAAATATATTTGTTAAATCTGTATGCTGAAATATATTTATGTTATACACATACATGCATATGTGTACATATGCATACATATCTCTGTGCATATGTGTGTGTGTGTGTGCGTGCGTAACATTCATAAATATATATATATATATATATATATACACATACATATATATATAATACATGCATATATACATACACACACACACACACATATATATATATACACACATTATATACATGCGCACATGTGTGTGTGTGTGTGTGTGTGTGTGTGCATTAGATTCTTACCTTAGTTGATTATCAGTATAAGATGAATAATAATTTGAAATGTAATCATTAAAGATGCAAGGAAACATCATTACTAAAGGATTATCAAAGAAAATACTAAGAAAATGTTGCAATTATTATAAATGTAGAAGTTCCATTCCATGTTTCATATACATAATTCCTATTCATGCTTTTACAATATTGAAAACAAACAATCCAAAGCTATATTTCAATTTATTGAAAACTGTTTATGAAGGTTACCAATAATAATTTTGTAAGAAATGTAAGCCACTGTCTCTATAGCCAAGTATATCAATTAATGCTACCTTTATTTAAGTATTGGAAATCCTTCTTTGATCAACAATGATTATTCTACTCATTATAAAAGTCTTATTTTGAAATATTGCAAGCAATTGAATCAATGAAATTTGATATTTTGAAAATAAGGCAACTTGAGCAGCATACATTTTTAGTAAGAACAATTCTAGTTGCATTCTTAAATGGTTGATGAAGAATATAATTTAATTTGTAATGTGATATGAATTGGGACCACAACTGTATAGATATGTTGTGCAAGTGTAACTCTTGCTGTATGACCAACTTGTAAAGATAGCTTCATATCTACAGTCATGGAGTAATGAAGCTATGTAATGTATATACATTTTGAACTAGCAATATCAATGAAGTTATTACCAATAAAAGGAATTTGATATTTTAGCACATGACAATAATCTTTACATTCAGAGGAAACTAATGGCTATCTGGATTATAAAATATCATAGGTATCCCCATTATAAGACATAAAACCTCAGTATATATAATCCAACTAATACCTTGATATAATATTTGTAGTTTGCTTATAAACTTCAGATCAAAAGTGTGGGATCCTCTAGTTAGAGTATAAGAGAGATAATTCTGTGGGAAACTTTTTGATTGCCACAATATTAGAAGTGAATAAAAATAACTACATTTAAAAAAAAAAACTTTTTATTACTGAGATGAGAAAAGCACAAATCAAGAAAAAGTTAAAATTATATAACATTGAAAAAAATGTATTCAAACAGTCACATAGGAATGTGTTATTTCTTTTTATGGCATCTACATGTTTCGTATATATGACCTAGTATACTGTAATTTTATTGCTATATGTATATATACACAAACACATACAGAATAAGTAGCTCAATACATGAACATCTATTATTATACACACATATATTCAATGTATATTTACACACACACACACACTCAAACATGCACACTCAGACACAACACATACTCACACACAACATACACATACAAAGAAACATTGCTGCTCTCCACACTTCTTGAACTGCTGCTTGTCACCTCATCCTTTCTGAACCACCTCTATTTCTCTCAACTCCTTTGCCATACTAATATTTATCCACCAGACTTCTACCTTTTTGCATTACTCACTACATCTACTTGTAGTCCAACCTCCAACCATCTGTCACTCACTTCCAACACTTTTATGAAATTTCTTACCCATTCCTTCTCCCTTCATCCACTTTTTATATTTTCCCTTATACTCACCTTCTTTTGCTTTGAAAGTATGCTCTGGCATCCCATCATAATTACATAATGACCTGGTAAATCAAGATCAATGTAATAGTAAAAGTAAGTATGGATGTAATTGTAGAGCAGGTAGTAATTGCCTCCAGAATGGAAACATCCTGCTTAGAAACATTCTGTATAAAAATAATATAAGGATACATAATGCATACAAGTATCACACAAGGTCTACAACAAATCTTTTAACAAATGTTATTAATCTTAGTTTTAGGCACTCAAGCTTTCTGGTAGAAAGCTTTCTGGTATTATTTACTTCCAACCCAACCTCCAACTATCTGTCACTTATTTCCTACACTTTCATGAAACTTCTCCCCGTTCCTTCTCCTTTCATCCACTGTTTATATTTTCTCTTATACTTACCTTCTTGTAGAAATATATTTTATCTACTAAAGGTATAAATTGTAAGTTGGAATGCAGTATTACATATTCAACCAAAGAAGTACTATGATTTATGTACAAGTGAAACACTTGAAACTTTAATAGCAGATTGAAGTTTATTAAACAGAATAAATGAAATTATTATTAAATGCTGGTAGAAATTTTCTTTGACATTTAATTATCATGCAATATGAAAATATGAAAAATTATGATGGTGGTAGTGGCAGTGGTGGTAATGGTGGCGGTGATGGTGATTGTAATGGTGGTAGGAAGAAGAGGAAGAAAATGATGTATGATAGTACAGGATAGAGCTATGTTAGTTATAATTGTAGCCATATAAATGTAGATGTATGTGCAAAGGACTTTTTCTAAATATGATTACAGATGTTAACAACATTAGCGAATCAGTATGATATAATTAAAATTGAGTTTACGTGTAGTGACTCCCTATTGTCACTTTCACTCAGCTTTCTTTCATTAATTTTTTGTTAATAATTTAATTGATTATGCTTATGCACTTTAAAATCATACTCTTTATATCATATTCTAAGTTTCATTCAGAAAATGATAGCTATGAATAAATATTGGTGTTTATGTATCCAAATTTATCTGAAATCAGCTTGCAAATAATAATGTCATAAATAACATTATAATTTTAAATAAGGTTTACATTTAACGATTCCCTACTGCTTTAGTTTAACATTACTACATTCACATTGCCTATCATGCACATGATCGTTTAATCAATTATTATACCGTAATTGATCAATTATTCAAATTTATTCTTATTTATCTGACCGATCATGTGTTAACTGCTAACTGCTACAAAACCATATTATGTTTTTCTAAGATTTTCTAAGGATTTTCAAATATTCATGTGAACTTTTCTCTGCTTCATGATATTATATGATATTCTTTTGTATTACACTATCATGTTATATTATCATGTCTTTAATATGCAAATATGATTTGCATCATTGCTAATTCTCTGTAACACATGGCTTATTTATGTAGCTAAGTTATGAAATATTCTATGTATCACTCCCTAACTATGATATATTTGAGTATTCTATGTGACAAATGAATGTATAATATAATGCACTTAGAAATGTAGCTGTGTGGTGAGAAGCACATGGTTTTGGGTTCAGTCCCACTGCCTAACACCTTGGTCAAGTGTTTTCTGCTATAACCTCAGGCTGACTAAAGCCTTGCAAGTAGCTTTTGTATTTGGAAACTGAAAGAATTTTGTGTGTGTGTGTGTGTGTATGTATATATATATA
>NC_068998.1:33857038-33866622 GCF_001194135.2 Octopus bimaculoides
TGTATTCTTTTGTTCATCAGTACAAGGTTACTTCACAGTTTTTTCTGTATTTGATTGAGAAACCAGTGGTTTACCGTTGAGTTAAATGTTTTTAAGAGATAAATTTTGAAAAGCTGCATTCCCTCACTTTTGGTAAATATGTTGCTTATTTTTGGTAGTTTTTTTTTACTTATTTAGTCCCTCGATAGCGTGAGGCATTAATACACAGTTAATGCCCTTTATATATAATTAAATATATCTATGAAGAAACGATGAATTTTTTCATTACGAAATTTTTCGTTATTTTTTCATTATGAGTTTTTTTTCACGCTGACTACTTGATAAATTCTTATAAAGAATTTATCCTATATTATATTATATATATATATATAGACAGATAAATAGATAGATATACATATGTATATAGAGAGACAGATAGATAGATAGATATACGTATATATATATACTCATTTCAGCCATGTAACTATACTCGTGCTTTTCTCAGACTTTTCTTTTCCTTCCCTTCAGACCTTCCCTCTTTCCGCTTTATGATAAAAATCCATACTTGAAAAGTCATACCCACTCTTTTTCCCCATCTTAAACTGAGCAACAACCTAATACATTCACTGTGCAGGCGCTTTTGACGTTTGTTGCTTTTGTTTTTATCTTTGATTTGACACACACACACACACCTTTGTATTTTGTCTGCCGGTAGTGAATATGTGCATATATGGATGGCTTCATGTAATAATCTACAGGGCCAAGTTGCTTCATTATATTTCTTTCATCTCTCAAGATCCATTGTTCTCTATGGTACTTTAGGACTCTATTAAACTTTAGCATCTATGAGTGGTTCAACCTGATTGGCTAAGACATTATCTTGATGGCGACAATAATTCATTTATAGACCAATTTAGCCAGTGACCAGCAGAACCAATATCCTTATTTGTGATTTACGTTTTCTTTATTTCATTTTCTGCTATTTTTACTGTTGTTATACTTTTATATTTCATATATATTGTATTCTTTTTTATTTTATATTTACTTTCTATTTTTGTCTTTTTTATTTCTGCTCCTTTTTCCTTCATTATTTATATATTTCCTTTTCCCTTTTCTATTTTTTAACTTTTTCTTTTCCTTATTGCTTTCTATGAATAGGTGTGGTTTTCATTTTGTAAATTATTTTTAAAAAGGAAAACCTAATAATTTGATCCTTACACCCTTTGTCATTATATTTTGTAATGAAGGTCATTGTAATGTTATGTAAATGGTACAGTTTTATTCAAATACATGTGTATGTAAATGTATGCACACACATACTCACACAGCATACACATCATCATCATCGTTTAGCATTCATTTTAAATGATGATAATGATGGTGATGATAATGTACATATGTCTGTGTGAGTGTGTATTTTTACATTTTTGCTTAACATGCAGACAATCAGTTTTTGTTTATATATATATATATATATATATATATATATATATATATATATGTTTCGTGTTAGTATAGATGTGCATTTGAGGCAGGATTTTATGGTTGGATGCTCTTTTTGTTGCCTACTCTCATCTTGTAAATGATTTTTTTATGGTATGGATTTTCAAAAGTATTTACTGACCAGTCATAATAACAATGGAAACTGTCAGCAATGTCCCACGCAAATCATTCTAGCATGCAAAGCAGACATAAAATGAGGAGGAAGATAGTGATGATTAATATTAGCTTAGTAAACTAGTAACTGTCATAAATGTAGGATAAACAATGTTAACAGAAAAGGTAAACACACTTTGCAAGTACATAGCCTCATGCAATCCTTAGATATGCATTACATAATGCACAATTTTATCAAATTCTGAACTATTGTATTTTCAATTATCATGAAGCTGGAAAAAGGGCAGGGTCTGCGTCTTCTCTCTTTAACTGCCAACTGTCTTGCAAATGATGAGACAGATAGATGTGTCTATTAGAAGAATATTAGCTTATACATCAAATGTTTATTTGATTCTTACTCTAATATAAACATATACATGCATTCATATTCATATGTATAACTACACATAACTTACAACAGAAACCAATTCACCTTTACCGTCTCTGTCTAGTTCAAAGCCATTTTAATTATTTGTAATTGTCAATGAATGTCAAATAACTATTTGATACTTTAATACAGTCACTGTCATAATACAACCAATGACTAAAGCTGGTGAGTAGCTTTAGGTAGTTTAAGTAATCCATCAACCAATGGCTCATAATAACTGAAACACTAGCATTGAAATGTAGCTTTAATGAGGTATTAAGAACTTTATACTTGGTTTTATTATTTCTTGACTAAATTATCAAACGTCATAATATGCAATGCGTCTTTGGCCTTCTACTTTAGGAGAATTTAAGGAATTAAATCTGTCATCCTGTTTAAATGAAGAGAAGTGGACTACTACTTCCTGTGTTTTTGTTGTGGTTGACAATAGAAATTCAATGTTGTAATTTGAGATGAAGTGTCAGAATAATTTTAACTCAATATTTCTTAAGATCTGAGACTTTGATTGAGAACTTGGCCATGTAGGCTATATGTATGTTAGGCAAATATGATTGAGAGATTTGTATTCCATTGGAATATACTTCCACCTTTTCAAATATGCTGCAGAAGTTGCTTAGTGTTTCTGAGCTGCACACTTTTTACTACATTGCTCAGTTTAGTTAGGTTGAGCGATTAAATTTCAAGTCATTTGAGAATGCTATCTTTAATAGAAAAATCATGTTTCCAGAGATAGATTTATCTCTCATCCACTTAATACCATATAACTAAAGTTAAGGTTTAATGTTTCACTTGCATGCATACACTTTGCATATACTGTCAAAGTTTACTGTTGGCTTATATGTTTTGCATTTATTAGAAAAGTTTGCTGCATCTTAAAGATTAATATGTTACACAGCATATATTACTAAGGTGTATAGTTTCATTTACATACATATCTTTGCATATATTATCAAGGTTTACTGCATCATTTGTGTACATATATTTGTATCTCTTACCAAGTTCTACTGCTTCATTTACACACAAATATTTTGTATATATTATCAAGATCTCCTGTTTCAGTTACATACATATCCTTCCATATGTTATTGCTACTATCAACTGGGTTTTTGCATTTAATTTTGCCAAATACTAACTAATTAAGTTAGTTAATATCTTGTAAGTGATTGTTTATTAGTGTTTAGATTTCATTCTCACTACCCAGTTTTTTCAAGTTATATGGTAAAATAATAATGATTAGCAACCTTTAAAATATAGTTTTTGGATTAATGGCTTCTGTTGTAAATACTTTCACCTAAAGAAAGTTAAATGAATGAGCTCAGAATTATTTCTCAGCCTATTTTAGCAACTATGTTAAAAACAGCAGCCAAATTACCCTAACTCTCTGGTGATTGACTCCATCAATCTCATCAGTCAAACTTCAAAGTTGTTGTCATCCTTTCCTTATAAAAAAAGACTTAATACTGTACTTAAATGTAATACTGTATTCTTTCAATTAAAGATTCATTGTTTTTATATATGATTTTAGAAAAAGTATTCACACATACATGCATACATATCCATACATACATAATTATATGCATACATACATGGTATACAGTTGTGAAAAGAGGGAAACTGTAAACTAGACTAGCAACATCTCCATCAATGACTTAACTGTTTCCCCTATATCTGATGAGGAATGTTACAGGTATCTAGGGGTGGATGAAAATGTATTTTAAAATGACACCCGTAACAAAATACGTGTCACTAAAGAATATTACAGCTGAATAAAGAAAATTTGAACCTTGGAATTCCCTGCTTTCAGTAAAACAGTGGCCCACGTGTTTGCCATGCCAGTACCCATACCAGCATTTGGGCTGCTTGATTGGATGCCTGATGAGATCTGAGCCTTTGTTGTGAAAACCCAGAAGATACTAACCAGACCACATAATTTCCACATCTACAGTGATGTCGACCACCTCTACCTAAAGCGCAAATAAGGTAGCAGAGGCTTAACATCGATCCAATTTGCCTTTGAATGTCGTATCATATTCCTTTGGAAACATCTTTTGACCATGAAGTGTCAAAGTGCATCCCTTGACTAAGTTTGCATACTTGAGGCTGATAACATCATAAAAATTGGAAGGCATCTCCTTGAGTAGCATTCATTATCTGATAACCTTAAATACATGCCCAAAGAAGTTGCACGACTCTATTGTGACATATCATCAGATGAAAGGCTGAGTGTATATGAGCAAAAGACTATGCATGGATATATTAGTAGAATGCACCAAGGTGAAAGTAACATTCATCATCAAAGCAGTCTATCATGGACCAATAGACGGATTACTACCTCCCACTTTGAAGGGTATGTGTTTGCAATCTAGGAGCAGGAGATATCAACAAAATACCTGATGTACAAAGGAGACAGAGATGCAGGCAAAGCAGTAAAATGTGACAACCAATGCAGACTTTGTAAAGTTAACACTGAGGGTATCTCCCACATCATAAGCACTTTTCCGAAATTGTCATCATGGTATTATCTGTCTATGAGACATGATGTTCTGGCTAGGATACTGTATTACAATGAAATCTGTTGGAAGGATAACCCTGAGGAAAAAGAAACAAGAACCCACAGTATGGTAGAAGTCATAGCCACTCATAGTAAAAAAGAATACTGATGGAATGTCCCAGTGAAGACTTCAGATCTGATAAAATAATTTGGGATAGAGAAGAGAAACTGTGTACAGTTATGGAAATTAGTTGTCCAGCGGATGTTAACATAAAGCTGAAGATCAGCGAAAAAGAGAATACCTACATTGAACTATTGAAAAATTTGCAGTCACTCTCTCTAGATTATAAGCTCAAGTTTATACCTGTAATTAATGGGGCACAAGGATATGTAACACACCACATAAATACCAATCTCGAGATATTAGGCTTATCAAAACCAGAAAGGAGAAAGTTGATTCGAAGACTACTGATCTAATCCATCACTGGAACTGTAAAAATCTGTAAAGCTTTCTAGAAGTTTATCATTTAAGTATATATGAGCATGTATAGATATGCAAATATATGCATGAGAAGACACACATAAAGCAAAACATACAAACCTACACACATACATACATACAAAAATACCCTGTTGATGTTTAAATTCTAATGAAGGAGCCTTGGATCTAGGTTAGAAACTGGCTCTTTCTCTACTTGAAGGAAATCTTGAAATAAAACTGAATAATGACATACATTCACACATACATACATACATGTATTCATACTTGTATACATACATACATACAGGTAAAAATAAGGGTGCATAGCATTACTTATATTTAATGTGAGTGTGTTTGTGTGTGTGTGTGTTGTGTTTTTATAAGCATTATTGACCACACATACTCAATGTATGTGCTTTGCTTGTTTTCTGGTATGTTGTGGTATAGTACTGTAGGAATGACTCTCTCAGATAGCTGGGTGTTAAAACATCTGAAAATCATAGAGAGGCATAACAACTCACTCCTAATCACATTCAGGAGTGATGGATGCCACTATTTTACCATTTTTGTGGTTTATCAACATCACATATCTGAATGAATCTGGAGACAAATGGAATCACCAGTCTATGACTATATGCAAATAGTGTAAAAACATTTTTCTGGTATGCCACAATGAGGCATTTGCAAGATTGAATTCAATTATGAAATAAAAGTAGCACTAGTGCTGTAAACATTGCTGACTGCACATACTCAATGCATGTATTTTGCTGGTTTGCTGTGGTATAAGCATGATGGGGATGACTCTCACACAGAGCTTGGTGTTAAAACACCTGACGGTCATAGAGAGTGAGACAAGTCATCCCTAATCCCACTATTTGTATATAGTCAAACATAGCCATTTCTTTCTCTCCCTGTATATATATATATATATATATATATATATATATATATAAACAATATATGAGTATATGCATATATATGTACATGTATGTATATACGTTCATCTACATGTACATATAGATACATAACTGGGTACATGACGTGGCAAAAGTACAAGGACAAAATGGTAAACAAGGTGCAACAAACAAGCAGGCCACATAGAAACATCCCCTTCATCATATATATATATATATATATATATATATTTAGAGACCAAAGTGTACATACGCCACTATATATATAAATATAAAATAGAACAAGAACGCAAAACATCCAGACAGGTGATACAAGAAAGAGACAACAAAACATCTAGATAGACGATACAAAGAAAACAAGGACGGGTCATTTGGAGCTTTCTTTCCTCATTCAAGTTCCAGATTATCTTTGCAATTTCGGCTGGTTATATATATATATATATATATAACATAAATAATATATAAATATATGCATATATCCATACATATATGTACATACCTACATCTATATGTATACATACATGCATATATGGGTACAGGACATTGCAAAAAACGTTAAACACAATGAGAAACGAAAACAAAGATGAAGACAGAAAACGAACTTTTTTCGAACAACGAAAAAAACAAATAGAGAAACGAGACATGCAGCATAAAGAATATTTCCCCTCTTCAATTGTCCCTGTTCCATCTACTCTTCGTTTCTAAGGCAAGGACAATATGCGACTTCGTTGGAGCAGTTCTTCTCGCAAAAAGCAAATTAATTAAATTTGGAATTTTTTGCGGAGGGTGAAAGTGTAAACAAGAACAGGACAGTGAGAACAAGACAGTAAAAACAAGACAAGACAGTGAAAACAAGACAAGACAGTGAAAACAAACGGTAAGGACTGTTAGGCCAAGACAATAGAAAAATTATTATTTTGAACACGAAGTTAGATGTGAATGAGAGACAAAAATAAAAAAAAAATTCATGTCTTCTCTATAGGAAGGCAGGAAGTAGAAAGAAAGAATCCCTTTCATCACGTGTCAGCGATGAGAGGGTCAAGGAGGAGGAGTGAGAGAGAGGGAATGGTGAAAGGAAGAGAAGAATAGGGGAGGGTTGGGAGAGAAAAGCAGAAAGGATGAAGAACAAGAGAGGGTGAGAGACGGACAGGGAAGTGATAGTAATAGTAGTAGAGTGCGCAGTAGAAATATTAATATATATATCAATCTGTAAATCTCACTTAACATAGATATACTATAGAAAGCCACAAAACTACAGTGTTCATCTCCCAGATAGATGTATAGTGCTAAATAGCACAGAAGTGTATCAGTAGCAGATAAGAACATTCAGCTATTCAGCAGTAGTTGTGGAATTGCTAAATCATGATATCTGTGTCTTCACACATCATCGGTAGAAGGTGTCCACTATCAACCACATGTGTAGACAAATTTAGTCTCTAGTGATAGAGAAAAACAGTAATTAACAAATTTTAGCCAACCCACCTGCAATTTGCAGCACTATTGCTTTGTCAACTAATAAAGAACTACAGCTCTCACCTGTAGGAATGCACCTTATTTAGTTATATAATTTATTTACCAATGAGACACACAAGGTGGTTTCAAAAAGTTTCCGTTCTAGTTATGTTTAATAAAAAATAACTTATTTACCTAAATTTTAACATCATCTGCTTCGAAGTAGTTACTTTGTGCAGCAATACACTGGTTCCAGTATACTTGTCACTTTTAGAATCTGGTCTGGAAGTCATTTTCTGTAAGCGAGTCGAGAACCTTCTGCAATTTGCTCTGGATCTCGTCGATGGTGTTAAAATGGTGACCTTTGAACTGCATTTTCATCTTGAGGAATAGATGGAAACCCACAAGTGCTAAATCTGGTGAATAGGGTGGTGTGAAGTGATACCATGTTTTTGATGAGAAACTCACAAGTGAGGAGAGCTTGGTGAAGAATCTAATTCTTCATGCTCCACTGATCCAGTCGTTTTTGCTGAATGTCATCCCTCAAATGTTTCAAAACACCAGAATAGATCTCTTGATTGATTGTCTGGCCTTGGGGGATGAATTCTCAATGCATAATAACATATTTCTGGGTTGAAGTGTATGTCAAATCTTCCAGATCACTCGTTGTCTTCTAGAGACATTCTTCCACTTTTGAAGCACCAGTGTCACTGAAAAGATTGCGTATGACTCATTATCTCTTCACGGTAAGCTTGTTGAATCATGTTCAATGTCTCTGTAGCAAATTTGCCAAATTTAACACAAAATTTCAAGTTGACTCTTTGTTCCTGACCATGACAGAATCGCAGACTACAGCATACACGTGATCACTAAAAATACAAATTTCACAACTTGCCAAGTAAACAGAGTGATGTCATTTGGCACACTGCCTCATGAAGATCACTGCTACCTCTCACTGCACACACAACCGTGTGCTGCCATCTGTTGGTGTGCTACAGAACTAGTGAGGGAACTTTTTGATACCACCTTGTATGCTTTATTAATTACAAATCTAATTATCTCTCAGCCTACCGTTTATCTAACTTGTATATCTATTGTACCTCACCTTAGACAAAAAGAAACTCACCATTTTTAGTTGCTATATCTGTATCCTTTATCTTTTAATTGTTTCAGTCATTAAACTGTGGCCATGCTGAAGCACTGCCATGAGGAAATTTAGTCAAACAAATTGACCCCAGTAATTTTTTTATAGCCTGGTACTTATTTTATCAAATATATTTTGCCAGACTGCTAAGTTATGGGGACATAAACACACCAACACCAGTTGTAAAGTAGTGGTGGGGCATACACACAGACACAAAGACACATACACACACATATGTGTACATATATGTGTGTGTATATATATATATATATATAAATAAAAAATAATAATAATAAGGCAGAATGATAAACTGAAAGCATATTTTAATATAGATGTGCATAAGGAGGATTAAAAAGGATTTCAAATCGGCTTTCATTGCATGGCAAATTTTCAAGATGAGGGGAAATGAAAATAATGTTTTTTACAAAAATATAAAAAATATATTAAAAAAAATAAATATACCAATACATTATATTGTCTTTGAGTTTTTAAAGTTCAATGGTAATCCATGTAAATAATTGTTAGATAGATTAGGATGCATGGAATTACGAATCTTGTTGTGTTTAAAAAAGGCTGAGAGTTTATGTGTTAAACAGGAAGTGTGGTGTCAAAACAGGAAGTGTGTGTAAGGGAAGACAATTCTGTGGGTTTTATACTCATTAGTTGGAGTTCTGGACTCTTTGTCAACAGGAAGTTTATGTCTGTTCTTAGAGAAACAAGAAGTAAATTTATATGCATTTCAATGGGTAGGCGAGAGAAGGGAATATGGTCACCGAGGAGTTTGTATGTTAAGAAGCATTTGGAATTTCTCGATAAAAAGATTCTCCTTGTTGATTCTTTCTTGTGTAGAGATTCTGTCTTTACATTGATAGAAAGGGAATATAAGGAATTAGGGTAAACCCTAATCTATCTAACAATTATCTATATGGATTACCATTGAACTTTAAAAACTCAAAGACAACATAATGTATTGGTATGTTTATTTTTTTATATATTTTTTATATTTTTGTAAAAAACATTATTTTCATTTCCCCTCTTCTTGAAAATTTGCCATGCAATGAAAGTCGATTAGAAATCCT
>NC_068998.1:33866696-33893294 GCF_001194135.2 Octopus bimaculoides
TATATATATATATATGACAGGCTCATTTTAGTTTCCATCTACCAAATCCACACATTGGCCCAAGGCTGTAGTAGAAGACACTTGCCCCAAGTACTACACAGGGGAACTGAACCCAGAACCAAGTGGTTTAGAAAACAAACTTCTAGCCACAGTGTTATGCAAGCATAATTAATATATCATATCTTCCACCAATTTCAAATCCAAATTCATACACATCATGGAAATATCACACACATACATTATTTTAATCTCCTTTATACACCTTGAGCTTAAACTTTTCCCTTTAGCTTTTATACTTCACAAAAATTCTTATTAAATTTTTGTCCATTACATTGCAATACCTTATGAAATCTAAAGTGTGTGCCGATTTACATCAATGTATGCATGTGACTGATTGACTGGGTGCATATCTGAGCAGGTACAGGTATAACTGAGTGGTTGAGCAGTTTTTTGTTTTTTTTACCACATCACCACAGTTCAATCTTACTCTGTATCTTCTTGGACAAATATTTTTTACTACAAACCAAAACCAATGCAAAATTTGTGGGTGAAATTAGTGTAACAGAGACTGTGTGAAAGTCTATCAGTTGACTCAAAATAGCCAGCTTTGTCACACACTGTCATACAAATTCTGCCACCAGAAGAGTTAAGAGAACATACAGCTATGAAATATTTATCAAGTTGTATAACAATGCAATGAATAACATGTTTGGTTGACTGAACATCTGGAATACTCATTACCAACAGGGAATTCATTTACTTTTTTACATCATATGAATGAGTAAAATCATCTTTGTTAAATTAAAATTCCCTTCTATTGATTTTACTGTTTATTAGAGGAAATTGTCCAGTTATTGTAAAATAACCAGAAAATTCCCTTTTGCTTTATCTGCTGCCAAAATGTAAACATTCTCTAGTTGTTATTTTTGTTATATTTCATCCATACTAAACTTGTCATCCATTTTTATAGTATTTCAAGAGCAATAAAAACAATGAAATCTTTTGAGATATTTAAAAAAAATATTCTAAAAAAGTATTGTTGATCAAGAGTTATCCTAAACTCTGTCAACTTCCTTAGATATTAGCATCGGGTGCCTTTTTTTTTTTTTTCATGTTTCTGAACTGTCTTTTTATTCTGCTAACTGTGATCATTTTTCAAACTGAAGAAAGCAACTTTAGTATACCCCTGCAATTTAATACCCCAACATATATATATAAAGCTAAATATGCACTACAATCTGGTATATCTATACACAAATATATTAACATATCCTTTTCACACATGTGCAGTGGGTTCCCTAATCCTGGTCTACTGTGTTTTAGGTATACCACTGAAAATTCTGTCAGCCTGGCAACTCCCATCCCATTGTAAACTACATCAACAGGAGTTAAACTCAATACAATAAATTATAGAACCCTGTTTACAGAATAGCTGTTACTACATAGAATGTTTCTTACTAACCTGCAGTATCAATTCTTTTCAAAGTGGAATGGTCAATTTGGGCCATAAGTCTCCTGAACAAAGATTTGATACAGCGTTTGTGATGAAAAATGAACAACTGACGACCATCTGGTTTTGATTAGTTATCTATCCATTCACTCAGCTGTACCTTTTACCAACACCATGCCCTTAAGTGACCTTAACATATATCTATGTCTGCTATCACATAAGGTAAGAATAGAGCTCCATCTTGACTCTTAAGGCCAGTCTCCCAGTTTCTGTGATGTATAAATTCCCCCCTTACATGGGATGCTGGTCCGTCACAGGATTACTCATTTTTGCCAGCTGAGTGGACTGGAACAACATGAAACATGAAATGAAGTGTTTTGCTCAAGTACACAAAGCTTCATCCTATCCAGGAATCAAAACCACAATCTTACAATCATGAGTCCAACATCTGAAGCACTAAGCCTTGCATTGTACATTTTAAAATATTTCGAGCAGTTTATCTTTTTACAACATACTTTAGACACATCAAAAACTTTTCTTTTTGTCTTGTTCTTTTATTCCCCACATCTTCTTCATCCTATTTCTTCCTCCCCTTCTCTTCCAAATCATCATCATCATCATCATTTTCCATGATAGATCCATTATCAGTTAAAGTCAAATCATACATTGGTAATTTCTTGTGACACACAAACCTTTTTCATCCTTGCTTTTTTTCATCCTTGCTTTTTTTCATCCTTTGTCTTAAATTAGACATTGTACATCTAATGTACCATGCAATGATAATGAGAAGTATTTCACAAATGGAAATTTTTATAGTTTTATATTTTTATTTTCAAATTTTTATTAATGCATTGCTACATATGTTTCAGCATGACATGTATTTTTATGGGGCTACCTAACCATATCCATAGGATATTCTTAAATATCATTTATAATACTCATGAACCCTAGGGGAGTCCATTAAATTGACATACATATTTCCTCAGGCAATTTTGCATTAATGTACCATATAGATCATATTTCTGCAGCTTATGCTGCATACATGTATAATAATATTGGTGATGGTGACAGTATATAGTATATATTATCACCACCAAAAATATTGGTGTATATATTATATAGCATTGATGACAGCTAGACGATGAGGGCCAGTGGTATATGTAGTTATGTATGCATGCATGCCTATATATATATATATATATATATATATACACCTATGTGCATATATATGTGTACACATATAATATGTATATGTATATATACACACGTGTATGTATGTATGTGTATGTATATATAGTGCCCCTGGACTGGCTCTTGTGAGGGTGGCACATAAAAGACACCATTTCGAGCGTGGCCGTTTTCGTGTGGGTGACACGTAAAAGCACCCACTACACTCTCTGAGTGGTTGGCGTTAGGAAGGGCATCCAGCTGTAGAAACTCTGCCAAATTAGATTGGAGCCTGGTGTAGCCATCCGGTTGCACCAGTCCTCAGTCAAATCGTCCAACCCATGCTAGCATGGAAAGCGGACGTTAAACGATGATGATGATATATATATATAGATATATACACATATACATACATACACATATACATATATATATGCGTGCACACACATATAACTAAATGCTTATATTTATTTATTTATTTATGTGTTTCAGCCTGAACTTGATATACATGTATTTTAGAGTAAAGTGTCAATGAGTTACAGGCTATGGAAAAGTGTGTCACCAGATTTTTTGTTTCTTATATATATTTACATCATTTGCCAATATATTTGGTCAAAAGTAAGTGTACATATGCATAAATGCACATATATTTATATACATATGCATACACACACACATATAAATGTGTATGTAGTACTCAAATGATTTGAACTTTCACTCCAAAATCTTTACCGAGGACTATTTAGTCCTCAATAAAGATTTTTACCAACATATATCAGCAATGTATATTGTTGAGAAACTAAGCAACTCATGAAATGCACTTGTCATTCCCAAAAATGCAGCAAATTAGTTATGAGGCAGATGCAAACTTGTAATCAGTGATGTTCTTTTCATAAATTTGGATATAAAATTAAAATGAAAATGTAACATTGATATTACTTTGGAGTAAATGATATTGCCACCATCCGCCTTTAATTTGTTTTACATTGAGATGGAGTGACAGAAATCACAGACTGCTCAGAGTTTTGAATTATTGTTCTGTATCTAAAGTTCATATACTGGTTTTAAATTTTGGCACAAAGCCAACAATTTCAGAGGAGAGGCTAAGTTGATTACATCACCCCCAGTGCTCAACTGGTACTTATTTACTGACCCTAAAAGGACGAAAGGCAAAGTTGGCCTCAGCAGAATTTGAACTCAGAATGTAAAGATGGGTGAAATGCTGCTAAGCATTTTGCCCATCATGTTAATGATACTGCCAGCTCGCTGCCTTAAATTTGAAGTTCATTCATTGGCAAGTGGAAAACTATAAGTATCTCTGGGCTGTTTCATTCTCCAGAATTCGGCCCTCAGAAGATGAGAGTTTGGCAAAGAAGCTAAATTTTCTATCTTCAATTCAATTTTCATGCCTGTCCTCACCTATGGTCATGAACGTTGGATAATCTTTGTAAGAGTATGATTGTGAATACAAGTGGCTCAAATGTGGTTCCTCAAAGAAGTCTCTGGAATAACATTCCTCAACAGGATGCTTAGCTTGGAGATCAAGAAGTCTCTCCAGGTCAAGCTAACATTCTCCGCATTGAGAGGTCACAACCTCAGTTCTAGGAACATGTTACAGGAAAGAATTGCAAGATGTATTCTTCAAACTGTGCAGGAAACCAAGGGGTAAACCAAAAATGAGATGGTTGGACAATGCCCGTATTCTTCGTTGGTCATGCCTGGGAATCTTATCAGAAAGTCTTAACCCTTTCGTTACTATATTTCTGACCAAAATACACCCCTCATGAGTTTCAATTAAATTCTGAAATAATCATGAATTTAGACTAGTCTCATTAAACACCTGTAACTTTTTTATTTATCAACATATTAATGTGATATTTGGAACATAATTAAAGAAAGGGTTCTTAATCAATTCTATTGCATAATTGTCTGAAAGTTCTCCACGTACTGGGGTGGGGGTACTGCAAGTGTCTCTCACGTGTAAATATTGGTTCAGCTTCACAAATCGTACTCGTTCATAATACTGGAAATATATTCATCGCCAAAAGGTTCCTGATCGCTCCAGTAATTTGTTATTCTGGGTAACTGTCCAATACCCATAATAATATTTATGGCAAAAAATGCCCGTATTTCATCTACAGTTGTAGGAAACCACAAGCTATCTTTTTTCTCCGGTTTGTTTACATTCTGCGTAAAGGTTTGTTTCCGCAGTAATCATTTCAAACAAGCATGAAAAAGAAGTCTAAAGGTTTCGTTTCCTGAGAAAGACTATGGGTAGACCCTGTTTCCTCAGAAAAATTGTTAATAAAAACGTTTTTTAAAGTTTTTACTCCATTCTGGTGTAAAATCAACCTCACTGTTGCTGTCGCTGCTTTCGGAATCGCTGCTTTCAGTTTCTTATACAGAAATATCTGATTTATTATCGTTCACCACGTGCTTTTGTAGCTCATTCATTCTTTTCTTCAATATCTCCATATCTTCTGTTGAAAAACCTTCAAATTCGGAATCACTGCTTGATAGCATGAAACTCCTCTCCATTTTCAAAGTTGAAAAAAATTAATGCCGCAAAAAATGTGGAAAAAAAATCTTCCAAAATTCACTGAGTTCAAATATCACACCAAACAATCTCGGAGACAATAACTCAACTGTTTGCAAAGTGAAATCAGGTGTTTTAACGAATGTACTAACGAAATTTGGGTTCAAATATACATTTAAATAACAATGGGTACGCTCGGCCGGGTTAGAAACGGAAGGGTTAAAGATAATTGTTTTTGATAGGACCTTATGGTAGAGGTGCCTAAGGACGCTACCTCCATGATCCTCTCAGAAATAGTGGGTAGAGAAGATGGATGGATATTAGCAAGGTCATCTTTGTCATTCATCCCTCAGATTTATTATTATTGTGTGTGTCTGTGTTTGTCCTCCCAACATCGTTTGACAACCAATGCTGGTGTGTTTACATGCCCGTAACTTAGTGGTTTGGCAAAAGAGACCGATAGAATAAGTACTAGGCTTACAAAGAATAAGTCCTGGGGTCGATTTGCTCGACTAAAGGCGGTGCTCCAGCATGGCCACAGTCAAATGACTGAAACAAGTAAAAGAGTAAAGGAGACCCATGTCAACTCTAATCTCACAGACTCAAGATCAAATACCTTCTAGCCATAACTTCCCTATCTTGTTTTCAACAATAGGGCACAAGTGTGGCTGTGTGGTAAGAAGCTTGTTTCCTAACCACATGGTTCTGGGTTCAGTCCCACTGCATGGCATCTTGGACAAGTGTCTTTTACTATGGTCAAAGCCTTGTGAGTGGATTTGGTAGATGGAAACTGAAAGAAGCTTGTCATATATATATATATGTGTGTGTGTGTGTGTGTGTGTAGTTGGAATTTACCAAAAAAAAACAAAAAACAAAAGATGAAGACAGGTGTGTAAACAACAAACAGATGTTTTAGTTTAACACTTGGGAAGTGAGAAAGTCTTTTACATTTCGAGCCTATGCTCTTCAACAGAAAGGAACACAGAAATAAGCAGGGAGAGAAAATAAAAAAGGTTTAGTGGGTAGTGATCAATCATATGTATGTATGCATACATATATATATTTCCAAAAATTGTTTCAAGGAGTATATAATCCTGGCAGTTGCAGTGTTAACTCTTAGATTGGTTCCCAATGCCAGCTAGCCACAGCAAATGTTGGTTATACTCAAGTTAGTAACAATTTACTAGAATGAGTTATTATCCTCATTTGGACATATGCACATTTTGGTTGCAACCACTGCAGTCCAAGTGAAGAATGATGTAAATTACTGAATCTGCGCAAAACTCTATTCCCCTGATCTTCATTAATTTTGTTATCTCCCCCCCTCTCTCTCTCTCTCTCTATATATATATATATATACATATATATATATATATATATATATATATATATATATATATATATATATATATATATATATATATATATATATATATATATACATACACACACACATATATATATATGTGTGTGTGTGTATATGTATATATACATGTGTATGTGTGCAAGTGTCTTTGTGTCTGTGTATTTCCTCTACCACCACTTTTAACAACTGGTGTTGGTGTATTTACATCCCCATAACTTAGCAGTTTAGCAAAAGAGACTGATAGAATTAGTACTGGGTTTAAAAATAGAAATTACTAAAGAAAAATTCGAGCCAGTGCTCCAGCTTGGCTTCAGTCTAATGACTGAAACAAGTAAGATAAAAGATAAAAGAATAGTATAAATAACACCACATTATCAAATGACTGTCTTGCTTTAAGACAGTAGGATGTAATCTCGGAAAGATTTGACTGTGATTTCTAACAAATCAAATGATTATGTAGAAAATTAATCATTGGTTCACCACCTGCCTGCAGCTCCTAGGTTTAATAAAATAAGTAATGGGAATGATGTTCTGGGGTCAATTCATTCTTCAATATTGTGTCCATAAGAAGTTTGTAACTCTGCACAAACATGAGAAAACCTTGGGTTACAGTTACACAGCCAGCCTATTTCTTGTCTATATTCTTGTCAGAGATTTCAATGTCATACTGCCAAGTGTCTTTTGCACTTTACATATTGTCAGCATTTCACTATGAACCAGTCAGTCTTACAGTAAGAATAAAACTTATTCTTCAACAAGAAAATTTTTCTCACTATTTAAGGAATTTATTTTCTGCACTGTACTATGAATACAAAGAAAAAAAAAGAAAAACAAAGCACTGCAAAATAAAATAAATAAACATCACGAATATGTTTTATAGGCATCAATTTAGTACATTATAGCCTGTCTAACATAAGTATTTTTGCGGGATTGAAAACACCAATTTCTGTAGAAGCAGGATAACATTACTGCAAACAGATAACGAGTATGTTAGTGTTTTTTTTTTTTAGAAAGATCCATCAATCATTAGAAACACCAAGGGGGAAAATGTTGTTGGAGTTAACAGATTTTTATAATTAATTGGTTCTAGCATGAGTGTTTGTCTACTATATGCATTTGTGTGTGTGTGTGATTGTGTATGTGTGTGTATGTGTGCACACACGTGTGTGTGTGTGTATACATGCATCTGAGTAATTATATTATATAGCAAAACAAGACACAGAGTCATTTGTGCAGAGATAACAGTTAAATAGATTTGGTTGCAGGGAAGTAGTTTTCTTGATGTATCCAGTAATTGAATGAAGATTTAGTTTTATACGAAAGTGTTTGACATTAGTTTCAAACAATTATATATATCAACAAAATGGTTAGAGGCATTCTCACGCTGAGAAATGTTAACTTTTTTTAAATATATAATTCAGGTCCACTGTCTGATTACAGACTCAGTGAGGCAACTAAAAGAAATAGATATGACAATACAAACATAAAATTATACATTCTTTAAACAATTGATATATAATCAGTAGAAATCCATGTTAAGCATTCTGTGAAACTGCGACAGTCAGAATAAGGATTGTAGGATCTTCGTTTAGCTAACATTACAACTATAGATCTGATAAAATGCAGCTAACCAGTGCTGTTTAACAATAGATAAACAACATTTGAGAAAAACTACTGTAAAAGTAAAATTATTTTATTGTTTGTCTGGGAAATATTGAATCAGATTGACAGTTAACTCATGAGTGGGCATTTTAAAGGTGTAAGGTTATTACTTAAGGGTAGTTCATGTTACAAAATCATACATTGAATATTGTGTTTTATTTAATAGTAGCAGGGCTTTGATTACCTGAGCGTAACATTGGTTTCAAATTTAAAATGAAACATTCTGTTTCATTTGTGCACCTTAATGTGATCTCTAACCACTATAAATGACCTAGCAATACTTATATTCTACTGAGTTGATTCATCATTTTTTTTGTTCTAAATATATTGCATAAAGACAGCATCTTCAATATGAAGGTCAGCTGAAAAGTTTATAGGCTGACCAAGATACTTTCATGGAATGTTACCAATTGCAGTTTATTTTGCAACGTAACCCCATTTGTGGTCACATACTTCTTCCTTCAGTGTAGCAAGTGCATGCGTCCCACTGATGAAGAAGCTTTCATCCTGTTGGTCAAAAAAGTCATCAACAGCAGATATGACGTCATTCTCACTGTGATGCTAGTTTCTAGTCAAGTGTTTTTTCATGTTAGGGAACAGATGATAATGAGATGGGGGCCAAATCAGGAGAATAAGGAGAGCAATCAACCAGTTCAAAGCCACAGTGATGCACATCAGCCATTGAAGCCAAGAACTTGTATCCTGGAGCATTGTCCTGAAGAAACAGGATCTCTTTCATCAGTTTCCCTGGGAGTTTGGTCTTGATAGTTTTTTGTAACTGCCTCAACAAGTTGGCATAGAACTCTCCATTGACAGTGTAGCCCTTTTGAAGATAGGAAATAAGTATAATGCCTTTTGCATCCCAAAAGACTGAGATGAAACAATGTTGACCTTCTTTGGAGCATGTGGGGCGGAGTGTTTTCACTGTACTTTATTTGTCTTTTTATCTCTGGCTCAAAGTGATGGACCCAAGACTCGTTCTAGCTCAGGAAATGTTCAAGGTAACCTGCTGAATCTGCCTCAAATAATGTCAGATTTTCCTTTGATCTGATTAGCCTTTTCAACAGGTGTCAGATGTGGAATCCACCAAACAAAACCTTCATTGTGCAGAATATTCTCACTTTTCTCACAGCATTGACTATTTGATTTATAGTCAATTGCCTGTCATCAGTGGTGGCAGTTTCAGGACATCCAGATCTTGGGTCATCTTCAAGCCTTTCCATTTCCCTCCTAACTTCAGCTGCCCAGTTTTGCACTGATGATAAAGCTGGGACATCAACCCCTAATGTAGTGACTATGCCAGCATGAATGTCCTTGGGAGCTAAATCCTTTTCTTGTAGGTACTTAATAACAGCACGATGCCAAATTTTGTCCATTTTCAAGAAAAGCCACTACTAGTTACTTTTGAAGCCTTCTTTGTACAGTCAGATGTCAATTAGTTTACCTTGAAAGAAACAATGCATCTATTAATAAGAAGTGTTAAAATTACTGTATACAAGATTTCACAGCTCCAGCATCACTCCCCCACCTTTGTAAGGAAGGATATTAGGCTGTTTTAAATGGGACAAATAATTTCTTTCTGCAATATATTTTACACAATGAATATTTCCAAATTGCAAATTGTCTTTTAAACATCAAACTTAATTCTCAAGTCAGTTGAATTAAGTGGAGAAAGTTTGATGGTTGCTCCCCATAACAATGTCCTTGACATATCATTGCTAGAAGATCTTTTTTGTCAATGTACCTGCTCATTATAAAAAAAATTCTACCTAAGATATTGTCTTTAAAATGAACCCGTATATTTGAAGTCCTAAATTTTATAGGACAACATACCTTCTGATGTGTAAGTGCCACCAATTAAACTCAGAAAAAATTGAGTTTACCTAGCAAGTTCAATTCTATGTTGAGTGATTTCATTTAACCTTATACCTGTTATATCTGCAAATTCTGGGTAGAAAGCCTCTAAGCAGTTGCTTAACCTGTTAAAAATAGTGGCCAAATCTCACTCAGTTCACATTTGACTATGTTAGAGAAAGACGAATAATGCATCAAGAATAATGCAGTTCTACATATACCATAATGTTTTAAAATTTTGCCAGGGGTAACAGTAAATATTATCATAGATTTGCAAGACCAAGCCTGACTTGCTACTAAGCAAAATTAATAAAATAGATAAAAGAATTCATCATTTAATTGATGCTCCAACCATTAAATCCCAGGAAAAAATATTTTAAGTGGTGTTATTTAACACCAGATTAACCACAACAATATTACTGAGACTACCACAGTTACCAGAACCAACACAGATACAAGCAAAGGGAACCCCTATGTAGTTCTTAAATGGCTAGAAATGGCATCCAAATTTCTCTGAAATCACACTTCACCACCTTATATAAAGGTTGGACACATATTAGATGATGTGGTCCAAGATACCTCGCTATGAAAGGAGAGGCTGACTTTGGCTAAAAGCCTTTTTATCATAAGTCTCAACAGCAACATACTTAGGCCTTAAAATACTCTTATGTAGAGCAATAAATGAAAATTATAGTTTCAGAAACCTTGCATTTTAATTCATAAAGAATTTGGTCATGTGAATATGAAAAAATCCTTAGGCATTGAGATTTGTTCTTTAATTTTGTCTGTATCTTAATGGAATGATATAATGAAATTAAAGAACTCTCTTATAGCATCACTCATTTCCTATCTTCTCCATATCATTCATTATATCTTTCTTCCAACTTCTCTCATTTTTCCTAATCTCCTTTTAAATCTGCCTTTCCTTATTCCCTTCTTCCTCATTCCATCCCCCTCTCTCTTCACTTCCCCTCTGTCACACTCCCTCTTCTTTGAATTTATTTATCTTGTACCACTCTTCTGTTTCATATCGTTTCTCTCTGTTACTCTCCATTTTCACACACCTCACTTCATCATATATTTCTTTGTATCTATCTACTCTTAGGCTTATCTCTCAAGGCTCATTATCAAAATAAAATCTTTTATCAGACTTATTAATCTTAGCCAAGGTCTTATCTCTATCATTCAGTGTATCAACAAACACTTCTAGGCAGAGTTCTCCAGAAATTGTAAGAAATTATCAAAATTCGTACAACTGTACAAGAGTCGCTTTCACCAGAGTTGTGTCTAAGTAACTACAACAGCAATTACTTATACCACTGCTACTGCATAATTTCAGTCCCACACCACTACCACCACCTCACAATTACTCATAGATTTGATACGGAGCTGGAGGGTTAATCAACAAAGCAAACTTTAATCACCAACACTATCACATTCTCTTAAACACAACTGCTTACAACAGTCAACACATATCTAAAACCATTCATACATACATTACTTGAAAACATGGAGTTCATTTTCCAGCTGCTGCCTTCCTTTTCCTAAGGGGAGCAACTCAATATCAACAACTGTTTTCTCCGGTTTTAAATTAATATGATAATGCTAACATCTTGGGGTTTTCCAAAACTTCAAATTCCAATATTCACTGGTTTAATATGTCTCTCAAAATCTCAGAGGAAGTACTTGCTTTTGTTTATCTGAAATTTGCTCATGAATTCTGATCCATACTATCTTAACAGTTTTGTTACTTATCATTTATGTATGTAAACTTGAAGATAATCATTACTAACAATATTAGATGAATTCAAGGTCCTCTATAAGTGATGAGTTGTTAGTTTTGCAGAGCACTTCTGGCAATCTGAGTACTTGAAATAAATTTCTTGTGTCATAGAAACTATGACACTGGCTGAGCTGGGAACATGAGTCTTTGAAGCTAATATGTAGCGACATGATCCGAATGCTTTTGGGACATTTTGTCCTTGTTATTTTCAATGAATATAAAAAAAACTAACCTGTAAACATTTACTTTCCAAACTGGCATAACTGGCATCAAAACAACAGTTTATATTGAGATTTGAAGGTTTTTCCAAAACTGGAAAAGATATGGAGCCTTTCTTAGATTTCAATTTTGATAATACTCTATTAGCTTCAAACAGCATTCTTACTTAAATGTGTTTTTCAGTGTTGCTCATTCTGCAAACATCAAATAATACATAAGGATGAGTCTGTCTAAGACACCTACAACACTTGACCAATAAATCTTTTGAATTCAAATTTATCTTTTCTCATCATTTTTCCAGAGTTACTTTCTGAAGTGTCATTGCCACCTTCATAATCACCAACATCTTTCTGATCCAAGACATCAGTGTTTTTCCTTAACCTTATCGTTACCAACCCAGCTGCAACTGGCTCTGGCTCTGAGTACAAATGTCTTGTTTTCATAAGTTTTGAATTAAAATCTTTCACCAAACCTTAGTCACTATTTATGTTCCTAACACTAGCTGAATGATAACCAAGTTATTTTACTAAATTCTTTGTTATATTTAAAGGGTTTAATAGATCTTCATAACCTTCATTCACTTCTGCTCTATCTTCAATATTCCTTTTAGGTTCTCTCATCACAATTTCCTTACTGTTCTTGTTCACCTTCATCATTAGACATGTGTGCATTTTATTAAATTCTTCTCCATGCCTAACTTATATAAACTGACCTTCACTGCCCAACACTTTATGAGAATCATACCATCTTTTGAAATACTGTCTTCTATAATAAGTCTGGTCACCAGCCACAAAATTTTTATCAGTATAACTCCTCCCTTTAGGCCACAATACTGTTCTGATTTTTTCATTAGTTTCAGCTTCCATGGAATTTTTTTCTTGCTTTATGAAGAGAATTTAAACTAATTATAATGATGTTACTAGTTGTTGTAGATCTGAAGGTAGGTAACTGGTTCACCAGAACTGATAGTGTGTTAGCATTCAAGCTGAAAACAAGTTCATTTGTTCTACATTCTGAATTCTTAAGTGAAATTTTCCCAATTATAGCCCATGCCAAGGCTGTTTCTGGCTCACATCTCTCATCAAATATTTTTGGCATTATTTCTGCTACTATCAAGCTGTGTCACTCCACAGTTTCATTACTAAATGGATTGCATATGACAGTAGTACAATGTAAATTTTCTCGTTCATTTACCTGCAATAATCATTGTTAAACTCACTCCCAATCTCACTTAAAATATGACCAAGGGTTCCAAAATATGATATCCATATTAGAAATATCTTCCTAATGATCTCTTCCATTTTCTTTGTTTTAATCAATCTAGTAGCATAGTATCTAGTAACAGCATCATTAAGATGCAGAACCCAAGACTTGTTTTGAATTTGTTCCTCTAGATCAAGACAAACTGTATCATTAAACTTATTCCTAAGCAGCAAAACTACCATTGGTGTCTCAGTGGTGAGAAATTCAGTAAGAGACACAAATTTTCTTAATGATTATAGACATTCATCTTTTCAGAAGTTTTTACTCTTCCAAACTAAGGACAACAGTTTTTCCCTTGGAAGGCAGTTTGGATGGTTATGTGTATACTGGTATGATGTTAGGCTGTGTGCTGTCCCATAATAAAATGAACTCAAACGTTGTTTAAATAATATTTAATTTTACAGGAGTATATCACAATATTTACATAATTATGTAGTTGCTTTCTAGTAGTGTATGTGCTAAAAGTAGAGAGTAGTTTGTACATTAATAACAGAAATGTATATCTCAGCTTTGCAAAAGATGTAGGGAAAATACTTTGTTCTTCTTAGTTGACAATTCCTTTAACCGAGAGTTGAATTGCAGCCAAGGAACTTTGTTTTCTTAAGGACTTGTCTGCATCCACACACATGTGCATGCTGCACACATGGTGTCCTCAGCCACTTCTTTGCCTCTCTGCTTTTCTGCTTCTCTGACTGTGCTTGCCTGCATTGCCTTTTGTATAACCCCTTTCTACATGAGAACATCTGGAACATGATAAAACATTCTATAATACGGGGCAATATTTCCACAAGCTGATTGGTTGATATTCAGGGCATGTCCTCTGATTTAAGTGTGGTCTGATCATAGATACAAAAGATGGAAGATTTTGATTCTAGGCTTCACTACAGAAACATGAGAAAATTGTTGGTGAAGTCTTCCTCTACTTAGCTCTGGAAATCTATTTTAAATTTCTCAATGTTTGATTTTTAACAATTTTCTTTCAGTTTGTTACTTAAAGGAATACAATAGTGACCTGATGATGTGGGTTTTCGGCTTCACAGTTCTACTCTAAATCCAACAGCATTCATTTTAAAATTCCAGCATAATTTCCACCTGTTATCATAGATCTATAGCATAAAAGGAGAGGCAAATCAGCCTTCACAATATCAGCTTCAATATAAGCCCTGACAACACAGATAATAACTCAAAATTTGACCATCTAAGTAGACCTTATCTTCATTTCATTATCAAAATAAAATCATTTGTCTGACTTATTAATCTTAGCCAAGGTTTTGTCTCTGTCATTCAGTGTACCAACAAACACTTCTAGGCAGAGTTCTCCAGAAATTGTAAGAAACTATCAAAATTCGTACAACTGTATAAAGAGTCGCTTTTTACCAGAGTTGACATCTGTGTATATGACTCATTAATAAGATTACTTTAAAATGTTTCAACATAGAATAAAGCCTTATACACCTGATCAAATTCTACAGCTTTATTAACATGACTTAGCTGACACTCTTTGGCAAAATATACAGTAGACTTAATTTTACCACTTGCTGCCTGTACGATTTGGCCTGATATAAGACTGTCACCTCTCTTTCTGTAACACTGACAGTTAACAATCTTTGGTTTATACTTCACAGCTGGCATAGCACACTCATTTCCAGCATTCTGCAAAAAGACATTTCTGATCAGGGAAAAGTATTACCTTACTTTGAATCAGGTGAGGGTTGTTGACAGGAAGAGTATCTAGCCTTTCAATAAAGCTGTATCCAACCAATGCAGACATGGAGAAGTGAGCATTAAAAACAATGATGATGGTGCTACATACATCATATAAATATCAGCTTGTGTATGTGTGTGTGCGTGTGTGCGTGCGTGCATGTGTGTGTGTGTTTCATTCATGTATGTCAATGGAAAGTGTGAATATCTAGCTTACAAATTTTGATCATTTTCTGTGAGAAGGGGCAGTGCCAATAGCTTTTTTTTATATCTTCCTAGATAAGATTAATATGAGTGTTGCTCAATTAAAATTATATTTTTGTGGTTGGAGGCAAAACATGTTTATTTTACAGAAAAAAAAAAAAAAAATAGCAGTTTAGATGTAAGCTGCAGAGGAACCACGAAAAAAATTTGTTGAATAATGTAATTCCAGTTCCAGTAACATAACAGAAATTTAACAAATTAGAGAGAGAGAGAGAGAGGGAGAGGGAGAGGGAGAGAGGGAGAGAGAGAGAGAGAGAGAGAGAGAGAGAACGAGAACTAATGGAATATAAATTAATACAATCTGCCTTAGTTTAATCTTCATCTTAACTTGTTTTCAAAATAACTCTATTTTCAGAATAATTCAATCTAATAAATGAATATATTGTATAGATAAGATATAGTAAATTTCATCTGATATCTGATTGATTTGTTTAGAAAAGAGACACAAAAGTTCTGATAGAACTCAGTGAAACATCCAACAACCTCATTTCAGACAGATTAGTTTCAACTGATTTCCTTATGAAATAATAGAAAAATAATTTGTAAGTTGAGAAAACTAACTGAGGAAGAAACATGTCTTGCACGTATTTTCTTTTTTGTTTTGTTGTTCTTGTCTTTGAGGGCATATCAAATTGAATAGCATTGAAACTTGAAATCTCAATAAACAAGATTTCTCCAGGTGAAATACTGTTGGAACATGTTGTAAATTTTAATGACAATAAGTTTTACAAGGTAACATATCATCAACATACACACACACTCTCTCTCTCTCTCTTTCACACACACACACACACACACACACAAAGTTTCAGTTGATTTATAAACATCATTTTCTCTCTCAATAATTGAAACCAGTTTTATTTTATTAGGAAGTTTGGAATTGAAATCTGAAAATAATTAATGTAGTTTTTAAATAAAAGCTTGAATAATGTTTTACTTTCTCAGTTATGTCATTTTCTGAATGTTTTAATTACCAAAACAAGTCTGATGTACTTGAAGTTGATAGATTCTTAGTTGAATCAGAAATTATTGAAGAAAAGAAAGAAATAGTGTGTGCATGTGTGTGTGTGTGTGTGTGTGTGTGTGTGTGTGTGTATGCGTGCGTGCGTGCATGCATGCACATGTGTCAACAAGGGAAAAAGGAAGAGAAAGTGAAATTGTTTCCAAATTACTGTGTTGATTGAGTAAAATATTGAATGAATTAAAGAAAAAGTATCCTTGAATAGAATAAGATTTTGAAACTACAAAAGTCTAAATTTTTCAAATCAACATTATTATTTACTTGAGTGAAATGTTTCTTAAGGGTATCAAATATATTTTGCATGGCTTTCTGAGTTAATAGGATATCAGGCAACCATCTTAAAAGGTAGCGGATTATAATTTAACATAGACATTGTTTTGTATGTAAGAAGTACACTTAACCATGAGGTTCTGAGATCAGTCTTATTGCATGGTACTGTTTGTATTATAGCTTAAGATTAACTAAATCTATGAAAGGGAATTTGATACTCTCATTTGTTTGTATAGATGTACACTCATTGGTTGCCAGCTCTGACCTGCTACTGATCACACAGATGGCATGGTGGTAGTATTTGGGAGAATGTGATGTTGATCTTAAAGGTAAAGGTAGTAGTGAGAGTGATTGAAGTTTATGTTAATTTTGTTTTTCTTTTTTAGCCTTGTTGTAGCATTGGTGGTGATTGAGGTCTTTGTTGTTGTTTAGCCTCATTTCAGCCAAAATTAGGGTGGTGATGATGGAGGTAGTGGTGGGTAGTTGTTATTTAGCCCAAGATCAGCCTTGAATGATCAAATAAAAGATCAAAAGTGTTCATGCCATGACCAGCTAATCTTTTAGACATAGTGAATCCAGCACCATGTTAACTAATGTATGCTTTTAAAAGTTGGCAAGGTCTGATTTAAGGGAGATTCAGTTGCTATTTTTACATAATAAGGGAGCATGCACAAGGTCCCTTGTTGGTTCATTGGTTGTTGTTTAATCCCGTCAGACCTATTCCAGCTGTGTGCAGGGAACCCAGTTATTATGAATGATTGAGTCAGTGCAGTAGTTGCAGTTGCTGTATTCTGTGACAGTGTCATGGCAACAGTGATTCTTTTTAATGTAGAAGTAATGGTAGTAGATAACTCACATAATAAATCTGGTTGGTAGTGGTTGCTCAGATTCTGCTATGATGTAGTGTAGCTCAAGAGAAAATTGCATAAAGCCACAACAGAAAATTAATTAAATGTGATTTAATCTCATGCATTTGAAAAGTAAGATTATCTTGTCACCTAACTCCAAATCAATTGAGATATGCACATATACATACATATACACGTATATTACCATATATATATATATATATAGAATATAGAATATATGTATATAATCAAATATGTATTATAATATAGAATATATATATATATATATAATATAGAATATATGTGTTATAATCAAATATGTACATGCACACACACACACACACATACACAGTTTTTGTTAACTAGTGCCCATTAATTTATGCATAGTTACATATAGACTATATGATTTACAGTCACATGTAGCTTTTAAAATTGTGCATAATTACATACACACCAAAGTGTACTAAATGGAAGCATTTTGAAAAATGTGCTTGTCTTCAGATGAATCAATTCAAGTAATATGAAGTACCACCGAAACAAGCTTTCTATCAAAGATTGGTTTTCTCAAGAACTGTATGCATTCGTTTGGACAATTTTTTTCTCTGTTTTCACTGTAAGGAGTTTTCCACGTATCTCTGCACATAGACTTTAACCTCTCATATTCTTTCTTTATTGTTAAAAAAGTTGTTATGATGTATATTGTCTCCTTTATCCAGTATGAAAAGGTTTTAGGAATAAATGTCCCTAACAGGCCTACAAGATCAAGTCTATGCTTTAACCCAGCTCGCATGACAAATAAGGTTAACACCCTGTTAGTCTAAAAAAAGGAGAGTAGATAGTGGTCTATAAGAGGCAACATATAGTCCATAAAGTTGTGTATATTTATATATAGCCTATGAAGTTGCGTATAGATTAAAATATTCTATAATGTTAGCAAGTCGTGGTTGTGCAGTAATGGGTTTGCTTTCCAACAGCAGAATTCTCAGTTCAGGCCTACCACTGCATGGCACCTTGGTTATGTGTTTTCTACTATAGCTCCAGGTTAACCAATTCATTGCGAGTGGATTTAGTAGACTGTAAAGTTGTTGGCATTTCAAAGGGCATCCAGCTGTAAAAAAACATGCCAAAACTAACCTTGCCTGTGCTAATGCTACATAAAAAGCACTGAGTCCACTCTGCAGAGTGGTTGGTATTAGGAAGGGCATCCAACCGTAAAAATCCTACTGAAACAGAGTAGCAAAGGGTAGCTTTTCTACCTAGCCAGCTCCTGTGAACTGTTCTACCCATGTATGCATGGAAGATGGGCGTTACATGATGATGATGATGATGATGATGATGATGATGATGATAGTGATGATGATGATGATGATATACACACACACACACACACACACACACACATATATATATATATATATATATATATATATATGTATATAAGAAGAGAAAAAAGGGATTAAGAAATCCAGGCAGATATCAATACAGCACTCAGTTTTAAATGAATTTGGTTCACTATATCCAACAATCTGACACCAATAAAAGCAAGTCGAATACTCATACAAGTTAATTTCTCGTGTATGACAAGAAGATCCAAATATAATTTAGAAGACTTTCAAATAGAGATAGAGAAAAATTACATCTTTAATTGTTTAACTCACCATACAATATCAACGATTGCTTCTGTTGTATCAGCATTTTTAGATACAGAAAATATCATTCAAATGAATATATCCCAAAACACATGTTAACATAACGATTTCAAGGCAATCCAAAACTAGTTAAATTCAAAGTGAATTAAGAAAATGTCTCTAGTGTATGAATACATACAAAAAGAACGTTAAGAAGAAATATAATATTCTAAGAAAAGCCTTTTTAATATTCAATTTTTGGTGATCTCAGTGGATAATGAAAGAATAAAAAATAAACACCTGAATTCTACATTACAACAATTACAAGCATAGAAATTCCTACGTCATGACAATTAGTTTACATGAAAAGCAATTATACTTAAGAATTGAAATATTTAAACACATTCCTAAATTTGTGACAACATTTCATTATAAAATTACTATTATTATTTAATACTAATAAAAAAGTAATTATATGATACATTTCTTCAAGGCAAAGATCACATTTAGAATTGTCAATATTGTACGATGGTGTAACTAATAATGGATCACTTTAAGTCATACTTAACGTTCCTAGCTTTTAAATTCCAAGTGCATTTACTAAGATTTGTAGAATTACTTTTCTTCTGTATTTAAATGAATGAGAATGATTATGAAATCTAGATTTCCAAATTGTAGCAAATGAACAAGGGATCATAATACTTATGATTCCTTGTTATTACCTTACATTGATATACTATATCTTTCCTTAACCATCGATTGTCTAAAAGAAACAGACAATTTCTTCATTTGTATTTATTACTCCTGATTAAAAGAATTCCTACTAGTCCTCCTTTCAGAGTTAGGTGTCAAGGCAGGGTTATTATTAGTATTAAAATTAATATTAAAACTAAGGTTTAACCCAACTGCATTACCATAGTTGGGAATTACTTTTACTTAAAGAATTGAAATCCAGTTCAGGAAAATTATCACTGGAGTTAATTTCATACTACACACTATCGATTCTACACTTCTTTATAGATTTTGAGTTGAGATATTTCCTAATTTTCTGTTTGTTATGTGCTGCAATAATTGCAACCAAATTTCTAGTGGCTGAATACGAAAATTTTATACTATGGCAATTAAATAATTTCCCATACTTACTTGAAGGTGGGAAATATTTACCTAATGCAGCAAAGAATTGTTGTGGAATATTGATAGCTATTGAGTATATGAGTGGTACATTATACCAGATAATTTTCCTTGACATATTCTTTATATTATTTAAGACTCCTCATTATTTCTATTATATATAGGCACAGGTGTGGCTGTGTAAGAAGCTTGCTTCCTAACCACATGGTTTTGGGTTCAGTCCCACTGCATGGCACCTTGGGTAAGTGTCTTCTACTATAGCCGTGGGTCAACCAAAGAATTGTAAGTGGATTTGGTAAATGGAAACTGAAAGAAGCCTTTCATATATATATATATATATATATATATATATATATATGTTTGTGTGTCTGTGTTTGTTTCCCCACCATGTATATATATGTATATGTATATATTTATATGCATATACATACATATATATATATATATGTTATAAAATTCGTGGGTAAGGCTGGAACAATGTAAAATAATTCCAAGGTAAATCACAATAATTCTTATGATTTATCTTGGATTTATTTTGCCTTGTTCCAACCTTACCCACAGATTTTATATACTATATTCTACGCAATGCTTCATACTAATTATTCTATTATATATATATTATCCGAATTTTATAGTATTAAGTATCCATCACAGCTGGTCTTACCAATTGGTTTCTTGCAAAAAATACAATTGACTGTTAGGCAAGAAAACAATTATATAAATATGATCATCCAAGGTAGCTGACATGGAAGAGCATATGTTGATTCCTCTCTACATTCTGGAGGTGGATTAGCACAACTGTACGGTGTTTGCTGTAAGAAAGTGGTGGAATGTAAAAAGGACCTGGGGATTTGCTCAAAGTTATGTCCCTTGGTTAGGTATGTTGTGGAGTCCACTAAGGTCATCATTGGAGTGGGGAAAGTTTGTATCAATAATATGGTTACTCTGTGGGGATGAGGTATGTGGTGTGTGGTATATATATATATATATATATATATGTGTATATATATATATATATATAAGCTTTTTCTGGGGGTGTAGATATATCTAGCATTGTATTCTTTATTCTGTTTTCTTTCTGTAAAGGATAATGTTGTGGGATTTTTATATTAGTGTGCAGCATGTAATGTATAACGTGTGTGTGTGGGAGGGTTATATTTGGGGGTATAATTTGTGTGAGAAGGTATGTGCTGCCTCGACCTTCTACAAACTACCTTCTACCAATGCCCTTGGACCCAGCATAAAGGACTTTACTATGACACAGATCAATGTACCATGTATACACCAGGATATACCCTCTCACACAAATTATAACCCCAAATATAACCCCCCACACACACACACACATAATACATTATACATTACATTACATACCACATGCTAATATAAAAAACCCACAATGCTATTCTTTACAGAAAGAAAACAGAATAAAGAATACAGTGCTAGATATACCTACACCCCCAGAAAAATTTATACATATAACACTGCTACATGTACCATGCACCCTATTCCCACAGAATGACCACATTATTGATACGAACTTTCCCCACTCCAATGATGACTTTTGCTGGCTTCACAATATACCTAACCAAGGGAGATAACTACGAGCAGATCCCCCTGGTCCTTTTTTCATTCTACCACCTTTTCACAACAGTAGCCGACCGGTCGTGCTATTCCACTTCTGGAATGTGGAGAGAAATCACCATATTCTCTTCCATGTTGGCTACCTCTGATGAGAGTATTTATGCAATTGTTTTGTTGCCCAACACTCAATTGTATTTTTGACATGAACCCAATTGATAACACCAGCTGTGAGGATATTTAATACTATAAAATTCGGATAATATGCCCACTGTACTAACAGCTATATGAGTGCATCTTCTCCCTGACTTATGATCTGTTAGATGATTCAAATAATTTACACACACACACACATATATACAGGATGCAATAAGTAAATTGTCGCCATTTTATATTTTTAATTTTATGCATGCACATTGTTTGTCTTTCATTTTGTCAACTACACAGAACAATAGAGTCAGTTGAGCATCATCTATGAGGAAAACAGCAGCATGACACAATTCACTCAGCCAGAAATTTGGAAACAACATGCTGTGCTGCTTTGCATTTGCACTGGACACTCCAATATGAACATTTCAGAGTGTTTGGCTGTCAATCTGAGGACAGTGCAGAGGATTCGGAAAGAGTTGGTAGAGTCTCATGGTGATTACAAAGGTACGGAAGCTGGGAAAACTTACTTTGATCATTCTGATAAGAAAAGAACTCCCGAATTTGTTGGTGAGATCCAGGTCATGATTGACAACGATCCCTCCAAGTCAATCAGGTCCATTGCCAAGGACATGTGAGTGTCTGAGTCCCTTATCATACAGTTAGTTCATAAAGACATTCAGTATTCCTCATACAAGATGAGAAAGGGTCAATTTTGTTTCAAGGACAAGAGGAAAGACTGTGCTATTAAGCTTTTGAACAAACTCCCTCCAACGGAACATTCTTTGGTTTTTCTCATGAGAAAAGTTTCTGCCAGAATCAGATGGTGAGCATACAGAACAATCGTTGGTTTGCTGTGTCCCCAAAACATGTACGAAGAGTGATAAAGATCAAACATCCACTCAACATCATGGTGTTTGGAGTGATCACTAGTGATAGCGACGTTATGCTTCCATTCATCTTCCCACATGGCCTCAGACTCAACATGGAGGCCTACATCAAGTGCCTGGAAGAGGTAGTGCTTCGCTGGGTCAAGAGGGTGGCTGCTGGAAGACTCTAAATCAGGCAACAGGACTCCATACCATGTCACACCAGCAGAACACATTCATGGCTGTCAGACAATTTCTGTGACCACATCACCCATAACATCTGGCCACGTGGCTCCCCAGACTGCAGCCTGCTTGATTATTGATAAATGAGTGAGAGATCAATAAAATTCCTTGGAACACCAAAGATGAGCTGAAGGCAAGGATTATGGCAGTATTCACCAACTTAAAGAAGGAGACTGTCCAGAAGAGTTGCAAATTCTGAAGTCATCTGGAGGCCGTAGTAGAACCGATGGCGATTTTATTGAATAAATTTAGTCTTTAGTATTCCAGAATATTTTTATGTAATTTTGGTAAATATATATTTTAAAATGAGATGTCAGTGTAATTTTCATTTTTATGAAAATTTAGTTAACAATTTATTCACCATATATATATAGATATATGTGTGTGTGTGTGTGTGTGTGTATATATCTGTGTATATGTCTTTGTGTTAGTGTTTGTCCCACGTCACTGCTTGACAACCAGTGGTGGTTTTTTTCACATCTTGTCACTTAGCAGTTCACAAAAGTGACCAATAGAATAAGTCTGAAGCTTTAAAAAATGTAATAACTACTGGAGTAGATTTATTTGACTAAAGCCCTTCAAGGTAGTGCCCCAGCACACCTGAAGTCCAGAGGTTGAAGCAAATAAAAGATATAAAGTAAAAGATATATTTTATAACATGAGCATATTGATATATATAATGTTAAAAGCAAATGTAAATTTCCATACAGTGTACAAGAAGAACATATAGCTACATATAAATTATAAGATAAGGCATATATTTGTTTAATCTATAATAGTGTAGTGCATATGGTTGCATATAATTGCATATATTCTGTAACAGTGAGCATATAGTCCAGTTCTATAGTTATGAATACTACCTTAATTGATCCACTTTTAACATATTAGATCCTTTCAAATATTCTTTTAATAAATATATAAAGTTCAATTTTTAATTTAATGTATGTAAGGCTGAATTGATATGATATTTGATAACTGCCTACCTTTTCCTCCAGTCATCAAACCTGTTTTATTCAATTAGATTTTCATTTCCTGATCCTACTCTAGTTTTTCTCTAAATCTCACCCCTAGGAAATGAAACGTTTTTGCTTTCAACAACAATCATACGAGAAACTGATAATGACTCATATTAATCGTAATTAGGATGATGTAAAAACAAAGATGCAAGTGCTGTCATTTCTTTACTTATTAAAACAATGAAAGGTTGTAACCTCTGATTCCTAATTCCAGTTTTCCACTGAAGATATTTGCTTGAGGTTTTCATTATATAGTGTAAGAGTTCAGTTATCTCTGGAATGAAGATAATTGATAGATGACTATTGCCAATGCATGGGTACAGCAGATCATATGCATATACACTTGACAATTACTTCAATGTTAAACTTTATTAAATGACTAACCCTAATTGCCTAAGTTGCTGTTATTTAGTCCCAGATCAGGACTGGTTGAACAGACCTATGGTCAAAGACATTCTAGCTATGACATCATATCCTTCACTTGGGCATTTACACTTACATTATCCAATCCCCCCTCACCCTTTTCACATCAGTTGGGTGAAATTTAGTAGAAATTTTGTGCTTCAGCTAATTTCAGCAGGTTGAGTAACTACATGGCAAGTGGATGCTTGTATGCTATCATGAGATCATGTAGCTCAAAATACATGACCTTCATTCCAAAGAAAGTCAGAGGCTTATAGAAAAAGTTTTCTCATTACATGGAATAATTTGAACAATTACTTTTACTTTCTCTGGAATTGTTTGCTTGTTTTTCTATTGATTTTTTTGTGTATTTTAATTAAAAGAAGCAATTAAAGGCATTTTAATTGACTTCTCTGCTGATATCTTTAAGCTGAGGAATTTCATGTGCACTGTGGCTGTCATATATATTTCACTAAGCTGAAATCAGTCTTAGGGTAAATTTATATATAGATATTTTGTAAGAAATAAAACTGAAGTTTATCAAATGTTGACTTCCTTTACATTCTTAAAAGCCAATAGCACTCAGCATTGTTTCTTTAACCCACTTTGTAGAAAATTGGGTTAAACGAAGTTAAACCTCAATGAAGATTGAAACAAAGGATTATGTTGGAAAACAAAAATGTGAGAAAGGGATTTAAATGAGAGGGGGTAAATAAAAATGTAGGATGATAAAGAAAAGGAAAAGAGAGATGAACAAAAAATGGGTTGAGTGAGAGGATGAGGGTGAAAAAGAAAGATGAAAGGTAAAGAAAGAAGAGAAAAAGAAAGATGAATGAGAGAGAAGAGAAAATTATTTTATCAAAATCTTATTAGTTTCCAGCATGATTATCCTGGAGCTAAGAAATACTGTCTTTTCTTATATTTTTATTCTGGAAATGCTAATAAAGCAAGAAAGAATGATAGTTATTTCGACCCTTTCATCTGTTTGTATTATTAAAGGTCAAACCAATAATCCCTGCTATTTCTTGGAATTTATTTTTAGAATTCATATCCATTGCTTTGATGTCTTTGTACTTTTTCTCGTTCAAACAGATCTGAAAGGGATTTTAATTTTGAGGATAATTCCATTTATAAATGTCTTTTATGCTATGGTTATGTATGTGTGCATGTGTATGTGTATGCATTAATATATTTACACACACACACACACACAACTTATACAATTGTGTGTGTGTGTATATATGTGTGAGAGAGAGAGAGAAAGAGAGAGATAGTGATTCTAAAATAAGGTTCTACAACAAAAGGATGATTTAACATTCAATATTTGTTTCTGCATTATTTCCTACTATAGGAAGATAACGTAAACAAGCTTCAGTCAACAACGGAAAAAAGTTTATTAAACATGAGGAAATAAAGAAATGTTCTTTTTCTCATGTCCTAAATTTTCAAGAGTGTCATAGCTTGCTATGTCAAGGCAGAGCCAAATTGACAGCCAAGGGATGTACTCATAAACAAGCTAGTCATCTCTATCATTCATGAGTGAGCATGGTTTGATAACATCTACCAGATAATTGACTTTATAGGACACAAAGGACTCAACAAGTTTTATGGAGGTGTGAGAGGATACTATGATAAAATAAATTGTGGTTAATGTACACACACACACACACACACACACACACACACACACACAAAGAGTCATAAAAAAATCAGCAGCTAAAAGAACTATCTCAGAGTAGCCAGTGACATGAGTTTGGATGATAAAAAGCCAAGAATGGTATACAAAATACCACACAAGATGAATTTGTCATTTAGCAACACTGTTTCCATTTCAAGAGAAAGTGAACAGCACCTAGCAGCGATTGCAAATGATTCTGAAATGGAAGAGTAGATAATCTGAAGTTATCAACATTCTCCATCATTAAAATGCCATTAAAGAAATGGCAGTCTGTTTTTATTCTGGAGACAAAATGACAGTTTGAATATGCCACTGTCTCAGTGACCTTCATCAGCACTGGATTGCCCTACTTTATCACCAGTCAGACATAAGACTTAGAAGACTATATAAAAAAAAAAGTAAATAATACTTATGACCTCAAGTAATAACTCTAAGAAAGTAGAATGAATTTGAATTATATATATATATATATATATATATATATATATATATATAT
>NC_068998.1:33894315-33897172 GCF_001194135.2 Octopus bimaculoides
TATATATATATATATATATCTTTTACCTGTTTCAGCCACTAGATTGCTGCCATGCCAGGGAACCACCTTGAAGAACTTTTTGTTGAACAAATCAATTCCAGTGCTTTTTAAAAGACGTGTACTTATTCTATCGATCCTTTTTGTCAGACTACTAGTTTATGGGGATGTAAACAAACCAGCATCAATTGTGAAGTGGTGTTGGAAAAACACTGACACAAAGAGGCACACACATATACATACATACATACATACATACATACATACATGCGTACATACATCATGAGCATTGTTTAACACCTGCCTTCCATGCTGGCATGGGTTGGAAAACACACACACACACACACAATGGCTTTTTTATGAATTTCAGACAGGATATACTGGCCCAAGAGGTAAGGTAAGCAATTCCAATGTATTTCATCTGATGGGTAAATTCTGGTTTTGCTGTATATCCAAGACAATTATAATGAATACAGATTAGTACATTTGTATATTTGTTTCCTAAAATTAATTATACTGCATATTTAATTTAAATGTGTCTGACACCTGTTTCTGCTGCATACCCATCTCACAATTGTATTTGCATCCAGTTACTTTCAGCTGATTATTAGATTATGCATCTTTATTCAAGGTTCAGCCACTGACGTTGTCTGAAGCAAACTAATGGTATGTAAGGTTAGCTAGCGTTATATTTGGGAGGTGGCTATAGATTTTGAATGCAAAGACTGTGAGAGGGAGATTTGGGAACCTGATATGGCTACAAAACTGCTATGAGCTTGACTCTATACTGACTTCAGGTTTGAATTTCGGATTGAGAATACTAGACCTTTAATCAGGTCAAAGTATATTTTTGAAAAACTCTAGTCTTAGGTGAATTTGTGAGTTTCAGATATTGTGTATAGCTGGTCACTAATGCAGATATAATTTAAATATATGAGATATGTAAAACTTACTTGTGAGGTCAATTCAAATTTTTCTTTGTATAAATCAAGTTTTAATTTATATCTAATTTCTTTGTCCTATACATGTAGCAAGAATTTTCAAATATGTAGTTTTACTTATGGAGAATACTGATTACTACTTGATGTAGGCAAACTACATATTATACTGACATTTACCATGTAAACTTAGGCACCTCCAATTTAAGTGGTGCATACTTAATTAAAACCCCCATTCTATGGGCATATTTGAGTGCTTTGCTGTAAAGGTGCTGACATGTTGAAGACAGTTGTTGCCTACTGTTAAGCAACTGGTGTTTAAACGTGAAAATATGGAGTATTTCTTCTATGCATAAATTGCATCTTTTTCTCTCATTTATTTCCCATTCTATATTAAAGTTAGTGTTTCTCTCCATAGGTAACTGGATGCAAATGCAATGGTGAGATGTCTCTGCAGTAAAAACATGCATTAGATATATTTAATCAAATATTTTGTGTAATTGATTCTAGTAATAAAAAATATGCATATGCAAGTGTACTAATGCAGGAGGAGAGGACTGCATTAGCACTGGGCTTGTATTTTATTTATAAATTCCCAGAAAGATGAATACAAAGCTAACCTAAAACAGATTTAAATTCTAAGTACAGAAAGCCACAACAAATAATAGCACAACGCATGCTAAACGAGGCTCTAACAACACAGTCAATCAACTGCTTATACATACACACACACATCCATACACCCTCACACACACACACACATACACACGACGACAACAACAATGGACATATACACATATGCATGTGTATATGTGCTATGTCGTACTACAGATTATATCTAAAGGTTTTTCCTGCACTGCATGCATTGACAGCTGCAAGCAACTTGCCAATACTATCCAGATGTAGAGTTCACTGGAGCATTTTTTTGTTTTTACATTTCAGTCAGAAGAGAAAGCAATGCCCAAAACTCTTTGCATGTCCTTCAAAATTGATAAGATGGAGTGGGGTATTCTGAAAATAGAAGCCTTGCTCTGATGCTTGTTATAGTGGGACCTCTGCTATTCAGCTAAAGACAACTCAAGGTACTGGTGAAACTGGATGCAGGATTTGAACCTAAGGCTCCAACTAGTGGAACAAATACCATAAGACATTCTAACAGTTCCACCAACTCATTGCCCTGAAATAGTTCTTGTTTCATTGACTCTGAAAGGATTGAAGACAAGTTTAACTTTGCCAGGATTTGAACTCCCAGAATAGAGATTCAAAATAAATGCTATAAGGCATTTATCAGATATTTTAATGACTCTGCCACATCACTGCTTAGAGATATATTCTTTAATACAGTATAACACTGAAACAAAACACTGCTAACACACCAGTAACATGTATGTATTTAAGTACAGCCACGTGGTTAAGGAGTTTATTTTGCATCCACAGGTTTCAGGCACATTCACATGACATGGTACTGAAGACAGATGTCTTCTACTATAGCCTCAGAGTAACCAAAACCTTGAGAGTAGTATTGGTACACAAAAACTGTAAGCAGCTCATTGTATACAGGTGTGTGTATCTTACCATTGGCTTATTGTCTGTGCATTAGGTAAAAACAATGATGTCTTCATTTACACAAATCTACAGCAAAAACAGTCCAGCTTTAAGTTACTCATTATCTGAAAAACTAGAACAAATTTTACTCTTGGAAGCATGTCAGGGTTGTTAACAGAAAGAGCATGTGAGCATAGAAAACTGCCTTGAAGAGTTTTTTCTGATACATACCACTTTGAAAAAGTGGGTATGATGATGGTTATGTTATCTATCTAGCTAGTTATTTACACCCCACCACACATACACAAGTGCGCACGCACACATACATGCATGCACAAACAAATATATATATATATATATATATATATATATATATA
>NC_068998.1:33897856-33911444 GCF_001194135.2 Octopus bimaculoides
AGATAGTCGGCAGCGCCGCCTGGCTAGGGCTTGGCTGCTCTGCATTGACAAGGGGCAACACCCTGAAACTAGTCTGCAGATGCCAAACCAGCAGGGGGACACTGCTGACCTCCCCTGTTCGAAGGTTATAAAGGACACAGGTTTCGTGTGTCACATAGCTAGCTAGAGGCGATGGCTTCTTGGAGCTAATTCACGGCAGCTTTCGTCCTAATTTTGGGACTGCCATGTTGGCTTGGCGATAACTATTAATTTCCAGTACCGCTGTCGTAGTCTCCTTTAGAGAGACTTAGAAATATTAATAACTCTATATATATATATATATATATATATAATTCAAAAATAAAAAAGAGCATGAAGCATTAAAAACAAATAAACAAGGTGAATAAGGTTGATGCTCTGGAAAATCAAAGGGAGTTTATACAGTTTGAGTCTATGCACTTCTACAGAAAGAACAAATGAGGAGAGAAAAATACTATTTCTGAATAATGTTCCCTTCATGCTGAGGTGACAAACTGGCATTTGTGTCTGAGCCAGCACATGTGTGTCTGTGAAACTGAGGTGTGTGTGAGTATGTGTGTACGTGCGCATGCACATGAGTAAGCACATGTGTGTGCATATGGACCTATATGCGAGTGTATGTGGCTGATGTCTGCATATGTGCATGTTTGTACAACCATGTACGTGTATGTCTAGGAAGTAATATAAACATCAATATACTGAATGTTTATGCAGATGTATATTTGTGTATGTGTGTGCATATGTATATGTGTGTGTATACACGCATACACACACACACACACACACACACACAAATACACACATACACTCACATATATATAAACTAATTTTTTTGACCTAAGTGTGTATGCTGTAGAAAAAATAGAATCTAATGCTTGAGGTCAAACACTTCATCTGACAAAAATATATCAGCAACTTCAAAAAATAAGTATTTTTCTCTCAAACTAAAATGTTAAATTTCACTTTCTACAAAATATCGAGTTATCTAATCTCATAAACTTTGCTCTATGTTGACACACACCAATGTCAGTTTTGGGGGGACTTTATTTTTCAGATATATGGTGCATCTATACATACTTTATAAATATATGCATTTGTGTGCTCCTGTATGTGTGCCTCTGTGTGTGTGTATGTGTGTGTATATGAATGTACATAGAAAGATGGATATGTATATATATGTGTATATAAACATATATATTGTTGACCACACATACTCAATATACGTGTTTTGCTATTTTGCTGCAGTACAGCACTCTGTAGACAACTCCATTATAGCTCTGGAGATTAAAGTACCTGAAAGACAACTCACCTCCAGTCCCATCCAGGAGTGATAGATACTGATAGTTTACCAATTTTGTGGTTAATCAACATCACATACATGAAACAAACTGGGGAACAGTGGTGGGCACGGTTCCACTAATCTGCTAACAGCTAATTAGTGAAGCTAACTTTTCATTTAGTGGATTAGTGTTTTTGATAACTTTGGGAAACCATTAGCGGACCAATTAGCTCCCACTAACTCTAAGTCCACTAACAAAATTCATACATTTGTTCTTGGTTGTTGTTAGCATGTCTTAAAGAGTCTGTCAGGCATGCTATTGGCTCACTACGTGTACATGGGACAAGATGTGATTGGTCGATGCAGCAGCAGCTAGCTGAGCAGCATTGTGTAATTCTGCAGGGGGAGGATCAGGCTTACCTTGGGTGCCTTCTGCCAACTGTAGCAGCTACCATCATGAAGTTGAAGGAGGTAGCTCCTGTACTGCAGTCTTCTGGTAGATACAATACTGGCAGGCATCACAAAAAAGGTTTAGGCTCCTCCTAGAAGACCTGAAGTGCCAGCTGGCTGCTACCTTTCATGCCAAGTTTCACCTGTTCTTAGCTGGAGCCGTATAACAGCTAGGTTAGCAGAGTAACGAATGCCATGGAGACCATCGTAGGGACAGCCCTAATGGAGACCAATGAAGAGGGTAATAGCACCACCAGCAATGAGGATGAGGAAGGTGATTTCTTCAGCAACATCACTCAGTTCTGAGAGAATAGGAACCACAGGTGCAGAACTTGGTGAAGACCTGGCTGGAGGCCAGGTGATGGAGAAGGCCCAACCAGAGTAGTACTCCTTGATCACCATCTGATCTCGGCATGATAGCTGTGCTATACTGTGCCTTTTTGATTTGTTTAATACTTTTTGTACAGTGAATAAAGTGTATGTTGACTGAGAAACTAATGTCTAATTTCATTTGTTCATTTAAATATTTGCATACACCTCGATCACCATCTTATACCTTTATGGAAAGCTCTATGTCTAAGCTACAACATGAAAATTCCAGCTCGCTTGGTCTGTTTTTAGGGGTTTTAGAGCCAAAAAACCAAACCAAAACTAAATTAATGATAAAAGTTAGTAGTTATCATTTCGTGTTAGCTGCCGTTAATTTCTTTTTACTGTTTTAGTTAGCAGATTGGCAGTTAGCAAAGCTAACTGTTTGGTTAGCTGTGCCTACCACTGCTGGGGACAAACTGAATCGTCAGCCTATGGCTATATGCAAATAATGTAAAAACCATTTTCTGGTATGCTATAACGGTGCATTTTCAAGAATAAATTCAATTATGAATTACACGTAGTGTTAGTGTTGTAAACATTATCAATCGCATGTACTCAATGTATGTGCTTTGCTTGTTCACTGGTTTGCATGATGGAGATAATGTGATAGTTGCATTGGGTTGCTGATTTGATATCTTGATATGAATATAAAACTCTCAAAGGAAGTCTTATGCAACCATGTGAAAATCATGAGATGAAAAGTGAACGAGCTGGCAGAATGGTACTAGGAACGGTACAGTGTGGTACTTGGAAAGTGAGCTGTGTAACTTGCAGTTATGAACATTTAACATATGTCCTATAAGTGTGAAACACAACACTTGGTAATGAGGATGACAACATTTAAACTTGAACAACTTGGAAAAAGCTAATGCCTGGTTGATACAGTTTGAAGCAAAAATTGAATGTGATGACATTGAAGATGTCAAAAAGAAGCCAACATTTTTTCTACCTGTGGAGTTGAAGCCATAAAGAAGTTAAAAGATGTTCTTCTCCTGGTAAGCCTTCAGAATGCAACAAACCAACAAATAATGAATGTGTTGCAACAACTAATAAAGCCAAACGAGAGACTGTTAATTGTGGACAGATTAAAATTATTGCAACTGAAGCAACTAGAAAATAAGTCAATAAACAACTTCCTTCTTAGGATTAATTCTCAAGCTTCCTTCTGTCATTTGAATTGACCAAAAGAAAATCCGGAAGAAGAAATCATGAAACTCATTTTCATCATGGGATTGTTGTCGGCAGAGATAAAGTTTAAAATTTTGGATCAATTACGGTGACATTCTAAAATGAAATATGCTGAAATAGTTGTTCTTGCATACACCATTGAATCAGAAACACTATTTGTGAGTAATTGACAAATGATAACAAACTTTAATGTCATCAAGAATACCTCAAGTAGCAGTTGTGACGAAATGTCAAAATCGTGGGCATACACACAAAGCTTGTGTGTGTCCAGCATATGGGAAATAAGTGTGGCAAATTAGGGCATTTTGCATAATTTTGCCTGTCTAGAAACGATCAGTGTGGACAACATAAATGTATCTCTGAGCAAGACTGGATCTGTCAATATTTTGTTGCTAAACATGAACAACAATGAGAGTGCAGATAACACAAGTTTTTGCAAGTGCTTTATAAATAACATAAGCATAGATGTGAGAGTGGATACTGGGGAGGCTTGACCGATAGTCCTGTTACCATTTGCTTTACAGTTAGGTATCTCAATTGAATCATGCCACAATAGATTAACCACTCTTGAAGGTTCAGATCTAAAGGTTGTTGGATCAATCCAAGTGATATTTAATGTTAATAACACCGCATCATGAAAATTCATTGTGGTAGACAGCCTATACTCTATTGAGCTGATTAGAAAAGATATTATTAAAGGCAGTTCGTTTTGTTTCAATTTGAACATGGATGTGTTGCCAGAGGTCAAAAGTTTTGTGGCTCGAGTTAACTGCTTTGATGTGAGATATAACATGATGAGTTTAGCAAGATGCATTCCAGTACATTTGGAAAAAGAAGTTAAAGATGAATTGAAGAGGTTGGAAATGATGGTTATCATTACACTGTTGGATTACTCTGGAGTCAGATGTGCCTCACCTGTGATATGGCTGAGAAAAAAAAAATGGATTACTTCACATGTGCGTCAATTGTGTGGCTCGCTGAAAGGTACATATTAACACCCGTTCTTTTCTCAGGCCATCAATCAACACTATTTTTTCTGGTGTGTCAGGTGCAAAATTTTTCTCCACTCTCGATTCAAAGCATGTGTATTGGCAAATACCTTTAGCAGTGGAAGCAAGGTGTATTTACACTATTGATACAACCAATGATCTCTACTTAGTTAGCAGATTTCAGAACTGCATGGAAACTCTACTAAAAGGGATCGAAGGAGTCAGGGTATACCAAGATGATATCCTCATCTATGCTCGTAGTGAAGCAAAATTGACGAGCAGAGAAAATGTGGTAGTTGCAAGGCTAACCAAGGCACAGTTCTCTATTAATAAAGGAAAGTCATTGACCAGAAGAAGAAATTTGAATTTCCCAGGAATGAACATGTCTGAAGAGGGTATTTCTCCATCTCAGGAATTGGTAGCAACACTAAAGGACATACAAGTACCAAAATCGAAGGAAGATGTTGACAAAATATTGGGTTTGACGAATTACTACAGAAGATTTGTCCTGGTGTATGCTGAAAAAGTAGAACCACTCTTATCAGATAGATCTAAAGAATTTAAATGGGGTAAAGAACATGATAAGGCCTTCCCTTCCGTATGCTTATCAGTCATCTTTTGGAGGCTCCAGTTTTGCAACTGTACTCAATGGAGAATATGAGCACTCTCACTGTAGATGCATCTTTGATTGCAGCAGCTGGGGTGTTATCCCAGGAAGGATACACAGTAGCATTCATAAGCCACACCTTTCGTCAGGTACAATGAAATTGGTCAAACAGAGAAAGAGAGACTTATGCAGTGGTATAGTGCGTAGATGGACTGTGCCATTTCCTTCTAGGAAAGCAGTTTTATCTGGAAATAGATCACTAGCCTTTAAAAACCCTGTTTGCAAAGAATTTAGATGTATCTCAACGTGCTTCACAAAAAATAGCCAGGTGGAGTTTGATCCTGTCATAGTATGACTTCGTCGTTAAGTATGTTCCAGGTAAAAGTACTCCACATGTCAATGCCCTCTCTTGATTGAGGTATAATGTGAATAACGCTGGTGATATAATTTTCTTTGCTTTGCATTTAGACAAATGCGACAGTGTGTAGCAAGAAATCAATCCTGTAATGATGGAAGGTATCCGAAAACAACTAAATGCAAACACATTATATAACAAAATAAAGGAAAGAATTTTACAGCAAAATTGGAGATTGGTCTCAAATCTTGAGCGTGCATTTGTCAGAGAGAAGGATTTTCTAACATGCAAAAATGACTTAATATATCATAAAAATCGTTTGTTTATTCCATCACCATATAGAGCCACAGTGTTAGCTAAAATACACAAGACACACATGGACATTCAGCAAACAATTAAGAAGGCATGACTCTGTTTTTAGGGGCCTGGGTTGGCTTACTCCATGGAGAAGTTTGTCAAATCTTGCAATAGTTGCCAGAGATTTAGGTTAAATATAGTAAAGGCAAATGATTCATGGTCTATTTCTGGGCCCTGCAAACATGTGCATAAGGACTGGGCATATGTTCTAAACATTGGTAACATATTCTTAATTGTAGATGCCTATTCAACATGGATCGAGGCATTCTTTTGTCCTAATCACTCAACTGAGGTGGTAAAAAAACAAGCTGCTGGAGGTCTTCACTTGTTTTGGTGTGGCCACAGCTTTAGTATCCGACTATGGGCTGGAATTTGTTGCCTTAATGAGTATGTTGCCATCAGTGGGTTGCAGAAATATCAAGACACCTGCTTACAGTCCGGTATCTAATGGCACCACTGAAATGGCCGTACAAACTGGGAAAACTGCACTGAAGCATTTTGATCCACAGACAGGGAGGTTTGGCAACTACTTGAACAAAATTTCTGTGCAACCATTGGAGTGCCTTGCATGTCTGAAAATTATCACCTACCAAAAAGTTAATGAAAAGACCATTGAGGGTTGCTGTAAAACCATTCTTTGAAACAGGTGAGGATGTGATACACAAAACCATGTTCAACAAGGCTGCATCCAAGGCAAAATATGTGATACATGCCAGAAAGAATACTGCATGGATTAAGAAGGAGGATCACCCACTGCAGTTGAGCAACTGGCCCCACTGAACACATGGGAACCAGAACCAGATTCGAGCACAACACCTGGAACAATGGTTCATGCTGAGTCTGCAAGGATGTCTAACAGTGATGGCACAACCATATCAAGGCTAGGCATGACACCAATGCTGGACTCATAGGAGAAGTGGTGCAGCCTATTACTGGCAATGCTAGCCATCGGAGATAGAACACAAAAATTGTATCAAGTCCTCAACTGAGGTAAAATGCAAGAATTGTGGAAGGATGCAAAAGGCCAAAACATTTTGAGAAGTAATGTGATAGTTGTATTGGGTTGCTGATTTGGTATCCTGATATGTATATAAAACTCTCAAAGGAAGTCTCATGCAACTACACGAAAATCATGAGAGGAGAGATGAATGAGCTGGCAGCCTTAAAAGGGGTGTTACTGTTACACACAGCAGAATGGTACTAAGAATGGTACAGCGTTGTACTCAGAAAGTGAGCTGTGTAACTTGCAGTTATGAACATTTAACGTATGTCCTATGAGAGTGAAACACAACAGAGGAATCCCTCAAAGAGCTGGAGGTTAAGACACCTGAAATACATTATTATATTTAATCTTACATATGCATTGTTGTGGCATACCAACAAATGGTTCTTTCATTATTTGCATGTAGCCATTGACTGGTGATTCAGTTTGAACCTGATTTGATTCAATTGCATGGTGTTGATAAATCACAAAAACTGGCAAAATAGCCATCACTCCTGGCTGGGACTGGAAGTAAGTTGTCTCACCTGTTTATGACTTTCAGGTGTTTTAACACCCAGTGTTATGATGGCCTCATTCCCAGAATGCTGTGCTGCAGTGAACTGGTAAACAAGCAAAACACATAACATTATGTGTTGTCGATAGTGTTTACAACACCAGTGTTTTTTTAATTGAAAACTGAATACACACACACACACGCATGCACGCATGCACACACACACATACACACACACACACATACGCACACACACAGGTATACCTAACACAGTCTTTCATCATTGTTATCCTTTAAACACAGACTTCCAGAACTGAATACATATTGAATCCATCCATACAAACTCTCTCACTAGAATAAACTATTGAGGCAGCTTGTTTGAGCAAAGATGAGAAATGATTTTAAATAAAGAGTTTGTTCTTTTGTTTTTCTGTCTTCCTGATCACAATCCTTTAAGTCTATGCTCAGTTCCTCAGTTTCTGTTGCTATGATTAATGTTGCTGTTGTTTAAACCCAAGTCAGTTCTGACAAAGGCTCATGGTATTTCATCCATGATCATCCAGTTTAATTTTTAAATATAGTGTTGCCAAGCTTATATTAGCCAATATAACCTTCTGTGTCTTTTTTATCATGATAGTTTGTTATACATGGAAGTTTTGCTGGTATTTTAGGTCAGACAACCATGCATCAACACTTTTGTCATCTCGTTTACAACTTCTATTGTTATTCTAAATCAATGGTTCTCAACCAGGGTCCATATGATCCTTTAGGGTCCACATATGATTTTGTTCAAATCTATGGTTATACTTCTACAGTACACAAAAATATTTTTACAATCTTTTAATACAATTCCTCATAATATTTAATTATAAAGATATAATAGGATTTTTAAGCATCAAATGGCTGGATGGGTACATCTAAGTAAAATAGTAATCAAAGAGGTCCATAGGCAAAAAATGGTTGAGAACCACTGTTCTAAGTAAATTAAAAATAGATATCTCTTTTGACTAGACTATTGATCTATATTAGATCATATAGTGGTGTTAAGAAAGGCATCCAGCTGTAGAAACCATGCCAAATCAGACTGGAGTCTCGTGCAGCCTTCCAGCTTGCCAGCCCTGGTCAAACCATCCAACCCATACCAGCATGGACAACAGACGTTAAATGATGAGGATGATGATGATGATAGATGTATTCTTGTTAACTTCTACAGAAGCACACCATTATTGGTTTTGAAGGTGTAAACATTACTGGCTTACTTGTTGATGTTTAGACTGATGGCAGTGGTGACAAGCATAGGAATACAAGGTGTAATTGTAAGCATAGCTTGTTTAATTGATTAATTTGAATTAAGCTGTTCAGAAAGAAGGTGTATATTTTTACTTTATTGCCAAAAAAGACTATAAAGTTATATCAAGTGTCAAAGAACTCCAGAAACATAGGTCAGTATTATACCCTACCAACGTCAAAGGTGGATCTAACTGGATGAAGTAGTCCTTGATCATTTGTCAGGAAGAAAACTGAATGGGCCTAATTGGAGCATCATTAATCATATGGCTTGTCTTTTAATGTTGGGCTGAATGACTACAACTATCCTTACTTCTATACGCACAACTATGCAGTTTCAGTCATCACCGTTCATCTCCCCACCATTCCTGTCCTTATTAGGGTTGACATGGGGCTAAACGATCACAACAAAAATGCAAATCTCAGTCACTATCACCACTGTTACAACCATCTTTCTTTAATACTTCCCAGCCACACCACCATTGCCACCGGTCTAACCATTAACAGCTGAATCCGTAATGTTTTCATCTCAACACCAATACTTGTGTGCCTCTGTAGGAGTTAACAAGAGTACCTCTATATGATCCAGTAAAGATATCCCTACTATTGTTGCTCAAATTGCTATAAAAAGCAGTGAAATTACAATCACATTTGCTCCCCTAAAAAGGAAAGGATACTTTAGATCATTAATGCAATTTGTTGAAGGATCAAGGATGATTGTCCCTCTAATCCAACTTCTTGTGGGTGCACAGGTGACCCCATAGGCCATTGTAGTATCTGCAAGCTGGTAGGGATGAAGGTTACCTACATTGTTTTGTTTAGCATGGTGTACATCAGTTTCATCTTGGTCTTAAGAGTAAGATTGCATTGATTCCATAGCCGAGTATCCCAGACAATTAGAGCAAGCAAAGTGTTTCAATCTTCATCCACTGTCATTGCAGCTTCTGGATTTTAGATTTCATTGTTGCTTTGGTATTTCGAGGCATGACAGGTTATCAGCACTTGCCAAAATTACTGCTTCAAGTCAGCTGAGGGGATGGGTGTCTAAATGTTCCTTTCACATAAACTGGAAATAGATCCTAGGTCTACTGGATCAGAATTTTTCCTACAAGCTAAACAGTAGCAATAAAAACAACTTGGAACTTGAAGAAAGACAGTTATTCAATCAAGTGGATGCTTGCTAATGTAGTTACCACTTATTCTAACATTAACATCTTCAAAACATTTTTAGCTCATTTCTACAGCACTTCTACAGCCCTTCTCCTTTATTTTTTTAAACTCTTTTTTTTTGTATTTCCTTCTATTGAGAGTAAGGGTTAATATCCAAGCATCACTGCTGGGTAAATGTAAGTTATTATTTTTGCAAACATTTCACACCTAATTAAGAACTGAAAGCTCATTAATCAGATTGCCAATACAATATATGTTTTCTGTTTGTACACTCCTTTTGAAATCAGCAAAAATACTGGCCTAAAATTATTTCAATGCCACACAGAAAATTCAATCTAAGCTTACATTCTAACAAGTACACACTACCTCCTCTTTATGTTTACTAATACTTGTTAGACAGCTTGCAAATTTGATTTCTCTCAATCAATCCATTCTTTTACTGATTTTCTCCAACATACCCTCTCTTCCTCTCTCTCTTCTTTTCCCATTTATTTTGGTGGTTGAGGATCATTCACTGCTTTTGTGTGTATATATATGTGTTGTGGTTTGGCACTATTATTGCTGCTGTTGTTATTGTCGATGCTGTTACAGTCTGTGTTCTGTTTCTTTTGTAGTTGATGCTGCTGTCACTGCTGATATAATTGCTGTTACTATTACATTTGTGGATGGGGTTTTTTTTTGTCTCTTCTTTTTGCTTAGTTGAACTGTTTTTACTGTTTTTGCAGGTGTTTTGGGACTGTTTTTGTTGATGTTGCTTCTGCTGCAAGTTGTTATTGTTACTGTTGTTGTTATTGCAGTAGTAGTGATTGTTGCTGTAGTTTTTGTTTGTAGTTGTTAGTGTCGCCCACTGTTGAAGCTGCCAGTATTTTTCTTGTTATTATTGCAATAGTTTTGGCTCTTTTTGTCATTGATATAGTTGCTGTTGTTATTGCTATGGTTGTGGCTGCTGTTATTGTTCAATTATTTATTAAATCGGAAATCAGAAATATTCTGTTTTGTGGCTGTAATGTTGCTGGAAGCAATATTATCAATGACAATACAGTGAAGTCTTATATACATATAAATACATACATATATATATGTATGTATATTTGTTTATATATATGTGTATGTATATTTATTTATATATATATAGAGAGAGATATAAACATTTATATACATACATGCATGTGTGTGTGTGTGTGTGTGTGTGTGTGTGTGCATGCACATATGAATGTATTTGGTGTTTGTGTGCATGTCTGTGATAAATATTTAGTTCATTCTGCTTTATTTCTTAGTTTTGTTTTCCCCAAGCTGACAATAGAGTGTTGGTTCCCTGCTATTATAGACTTTACTTGTACTAAAGAAGAGAGGATAGCTTTAGATGGATTACATTGATGCAGTGTATAATTCAATTTCTTTCAAAGAAATGATTGTCTGAAAAGGTGAGGCAAACAAGCATTGAAATTAAAAATATATTTTCAAATCAGGTGTTTAATAGTGAAAGTATTGACTTATTTTGAATAGACTTGAGTCCAGTTTTGATAAAAATTAACAAGAAATTTGTTGAAAATTACTTAAGTATATTACTGGTATCTATTTTAATGAATGAAGGGTAATGAAAAGCACAGCTACCTCTTTAGTAAGATATGAATTCGAAATATAGGGAGAAGAAGTAGGTATAGCTGCATGGTTAAGAAGTTTGCTTCTTAGTCTGTTCTTGATCTGTGGCATCTTTGATTTTTAGTCTGTTCTTGATCTGTGGCATCTTTGATAAGTATCTTCAAGTATAGCAGCAAGCTGATCATTGCCTTGTAATTGAAACTGGTTGACAGAAACTGCACAGAAGCCCATCATATATGTAGAAATATGTGTGTTTGTTTTCTCCTTTGGGATTTATGTCATCATATAGGTAGTGTCATTGTTTATGTCTACCATTAAAACATGCCTAGTCATTAAATAGTTTGTCAGTAATCAATTCAAAGGACAGGAGTACCATGTACCTCACTTGGAAATAAGTAAGGGTGGACAACAAGGAGAACATTTGGTTGGAGAACCCTGACTCAATAAGTTTCATGTAATCCTACCAGCATGGAAAAAGCAGACATGATGATGATGATGATGATGAAGATGATGATGATGATGATGATGGTGGAGTCAGAGGCAGCAGCAGCAGAGTCAGTGGCAGCAATGGAGGGAAAGGTGATAGGTGTGATGGCAGTGTTGAGGGCAATGTTGATGATGTTGTCAACAATCATGATAACAACAACAAATTACAGTATTTCAGATGGCCAACAAACTTTCAAAAATGAAATTTTGGGACATATTTACAAATTAGGGCCAGAAAAACATGATGACAAAGAGAGACAGATGGATAGACTGAAGCAGTTAAAGACTCCATAATTTATGGTATGTCTTTACCAACAATGTTCCTTGTAATGAATTTCGTTTTTTATTAAGAAATTTCAAGTCCACATCTACTGGAATAGTGCACTAAAATGGATTTTATACTGTTCAATAAGGACCGTTTCCATTTGAACTCAAATAACGCCAGATACATGGTTGATTTTAGTCACAGCTAAAGTTAGAAATTTTTCCAGTATGAAAAATTTGTCAGTGGAGAAACACATTTTGACAGAATAATTATTTTCACTAAAACTTTTTGATAGTATTTTAGCTCATAATCATTTAGTGTGCAAGCTATTGAACTGTTGTAGTTTTGTTTTGGAGAAGGCCCTGACCTAACCTTTAAGTGCACAGTTAATTATATTGTATATTTCTATCAGTTTACATTGTTGACTGTACAGAGACAATTAACTTTTAAATTATTGTTATCAAAAATATTGGGGTGAGTGAGGTTGGTAGAGAAATGCTTTCTAATTAGTCTTAAGAAATTTATAGTTATATTAGATGCTAATTTCATACCAAAATGGAAGTTGAACAAAATTGTTTGTTCCTGGCTTTATTATTCTGTAGGTTTTGTTCTAGTTGATATTTTAACTTTTTCTATGAAACCCATCTTATTCTCTAGTATCATTATAACAGAAGTATCAGCTGGATTTGTCAAGTAATATATTTGACAGTTCAAGGTGGTGAGCTGGCAGAAACGTTTTCATGCTGGGTGAAATGCTTAATGGTATTTTGTCTGTCTTTACTTTCTGAGTTCAAATTCTGCCAAGGTCAGCCTTACCTTTCATCGTTTTGAGGTCGATCTAATCGACTGGCCCCCTCCCCCAAAATTTCAGGCCTTGTGCCTAAAGTAGAAAAGAATACATTTGGCAGTTCATGAATGTAGGAAAAAATAATGATAAACACAAGTTTATATTAAAGAGAACACTTTATTGTACAGGTTCTGGAGTGAATGAGCATCAATATGCCTTTGGAAATTCCATCATAGGGTTCCAAATAAACATAATGGTAAAACATACATAGGAACTTTAAAATAAACTAATGTTTATCCTTATTTTTCCTGTTCATACACACATGCATACACACACACACACACACACACACACGCACACGTGCGCACACACACACACACACACACATGTACGTGTATATAAATAATAACACAAATGGGCTGAAGTTCACTTCAGCTGTTTCAAGTTAAGTTCTTCGCAATTACATCATGTATAAAAACTTTTGCTTCAGGTGAATTAAAATCAAGGAGAAAACGTTTTTATTTTTTCACATTACATAAATGATTTGTTCATCAATAAACAACATGCCTTAAACAGCTGTAGTGAGCCTCAGCCCATTAGTGTTATTATTTATACTACATCACACTCAGAACCTTCTCTGTGCTGGATTTTGACCTTATGGTAGACCATGGACTGCATATCACTTGTGTGATTTTACATATATGTTGAATGTATTTGGTCTATACTTCTGGATGTATGCATAACTGGAAGGTGTATACTTTAATAAGTACATGAGTATCTGTTCACACTGTTGATACAAGGGTATGCTGTCTTTGAACTCTACTTTGGTGTCTTTGTTATTAAAATACCTCAATTCTATTGCATCTTGAACATATATATA
>NC_068998.1:33911473-33916281 GCF_001194135.2 Octopus bimaculoides
ATATATATATATATATATATATACACACACACATATATATACAAAAAAATTTTCAGAATGAGATAAAAATCCAAGGCTGTGAAAGATTTTAGAACATTTATATATAGAAGGTCTTACTGCTGTTTCCGGGATATTTTATATATTTTAGATAAAATAACTATTGCTTAACCATTTTCTCACACCGTCTCCGATGAAGGGATATATAAAATATCCTGAAAACAGCTGTAAGACCTTCTATTTATAAATGTTCTAAAATCTTTCACACCCTTGGATTTTCATCTCATTCTGAAAATTTTTTATATATGCACATGCTGATATATGACCTACGCTGGACTCCTCATTCACATAATCACTGAACCTGGAGCTTAACTATAGTCTGTCCATAGCACTTACTCAGCATTACCTGACACCTTTGGATCTTATTGACACCATTACCTCCATATACGATATTGAGATTATATGGATTTTATCACATTTCTAGGTATATGTCATCAGGAAGGTTTCACTGACCCACAACACCACTTTTGAAAACACAAGGATTACATGTAGGGTTCGAACTCGATCACTTTTCGTCAACATGGTAATGCTCACGAATGGAACTTTATGAAAAGCATGATGCATGTTCGAAATGTTAACTCATTAGGTGTAAAAGACCTAAATCTAAAAGCCTGTCATTTGTTTCCTGAACACAGCAAGCATGCCAAAACTGACATGGAATCAGGGGAAGTAAGCAATCAGCTGTCTCCATACTGGTCAACGTCCATGGGTCATGGCTAATGACTTGAAACTGCAGTATTTGGACAATTGAGTGGCTAAGAGAACAATACAATGCTACAAACAGCACTGATGATCATCAACACAGTGGCCGACCAAGGGTTGCAAGTTGTTGGATTTTTCTGAATCCCTCACATATACCATGTCAATTTTTCTTCACTAGTCAGTTCGTAAGTTTCTGAGCTGCACATACTGTGGTAGTGACACAAAAACAAATACAAAAGTAAGGCCATAATAATAGTATGAGCAACATTAGCAAACCAAAATAAGGGTGATTCCAATAATAATAAAAGTAACAGCAGAATCAAATCTGTTTGAGTGGTAGTGATGAAAAGTAAAAAAAGAATAAAACCCAAAGATGTTTTTACCAATCAAGTAGACAGAGTGTGCCAATGGAGTACAAAACAATAAATAAAACTACAAATTATTTTATTCGCTATCATGTTGTCTCTGTTTTTATTGCTATGCAGTCTTTTTTCAACCCTAAACATCTATTTTGAATCATCTATTATCTTTATGTTTTTCTGTTGTTTGGCTTCAAATGACTCTCGTAAACCCTGCTTAACTGTAGTCTTAATTTCTTTTCTATATTATATATATATATTCCTGTTTATTTACTTTCGCTCTTGCTTTTTAAACATACAAATGCAACATCACACACTTACATTTTTTAAAATCTAGATTCACACTCATACATGCTCCCACTGCCAGTCATCCACCAGTCTTCCCTTACTCAGTTGTGAAGTTTGTTTACTCCCTGTGTGTTCCTTTTTTCACATCCACTTTTACCTCATTTGTGTCATGAAATCTTTGCTTCCTAAAACAATCCTTCATTGGACAAAACAGGCAGAAATTAGAGGGCCCCTGATCTATGCTTTGTGGTTGAAGGGGAAACACTGACCAGCCCAATTTATCAATTGCTTGATTTGTTGCTGAATATGTGTTTGATCACATATTGTCATGGTGAAGAAATGTTTTTTCAGATTCTTGTCTAGTCTCTTTTCCCTGATGGTTTTCCTATGCTTTTTGAGTGTTTCAATGCACACAAACACATTCCAGAATATCAAGGAGAATAACGTTCATGTCATTCTCCTAAACAGTCACCACGACTTCGTGCCAATCACTGGCTTTTGACCTTCTTAGGCCTTGGTGGAGAGATGTAACATCTTTCCATGGATTAAGCTTTCATTTCTGGATCAGGAAGATATGCACCATGTTTCATCCCCTGTCAACCAATCACAAAAAAAAAAAACAAGATGTCTTCATTGGTTTCAACCTCTTCCAGCAGATTAAAGCAAACTTCCACTGTTCTATCTTTCAAATTGGGTATCAACTACCTTGGTACCCACGTTGCATATACTTTCTGTTACCCAAATTCTTCCATCACCTTCTAGACTGTTCTGTGACTACAGCTCAGTTGTGCAGCAAGCTCATGGATTGTACTTCTTTTGTCCACATGAATCATCTCATCCACTCAATGGTGATTCATGTCAATGGTCACACTTGGTGGTTTCCCATTACATGGCTTGTTTGTACTGCTAGTTTGTCTTTCTTTAAACATTTTTATCATGCAGATTCATGAAGCATTCCATATTTTTAGAAAACTAACAGGCGCAAGTGTGGCTGAGTGCTAAGAAGCTTGCTTCCCAACCACATAGTCCTGAGTTCAGTTCCACTGCATGGCACCTTGGGCAAGTGTCTTCTACTAGAGCCCCTAGCTGGCAAAAGCCTTGTGAGTGGATTCAGTAGATGGAAACTGAAAGAAGACCATCGCACATGTGTGTGTGTGTTTTTGTGTCAGTGTTTGTCACCCAGCACTGCTTGACAACTGGTGTTGATGTGTTTACATGCCTGTAACTTGGCAGTTTGACAAAGAGACTGGTAGAATAAGTATCAGGCTTAAAAACTAAAAAAGTACTGAGGTTGATACATCCAACTAAAAAGCATGGCTCCAGTCTAATGACTGAAACAAGGAGCACTCTATTGGTTGAAGGTCCCAGCTGATCCGATCAATGGAACAGCTTGCTCATGAAATTAACATGCAAGTGGCTGAGCAATCCACAGACACGTGTACCCCTAACATAGTTCTCAGGGAGATTCAGCATGACACAGTGTGACAAGGCTGGCCATTTGAAATACAGGTACAATTCATTTTTGCCAGCTGAGTGGACTGGAGCAATGTGAAATAAAGTGTCTTGCTCAAGTACATAACACATTGCCAGGAATTGAACTTACAACCTTACAATCGGGAGTCAAATGCCCTAACCACTAAGCCACACACCCTCATGACTGAAACAAGTAAAAGATAAAAGATAAAAGAATTTGTGCACAATGCTATTGCTAATGGTCTTATTCCCATAAACAACATGTGGCCTTCTGTGGATTTCAGACAGCCTGCACTCCTTCTTCATCAGAACTCAATGAGGGCACAATGCTTCTTCTTTGGGCCCATTATCTGCAAGCAGTGAAAAGGGGCAGAAAAAGGAGTTACTATGGAGGAAAAGTTACAAAGTTACATACCAACACGTGCAATTTAAATGACCTAAATGAGATAATAAAAATGTTATGGCCTACTTTGTATTACTTTTGATATAAGCCTTGTATTGCATTTATACTTCTTTGTTGTTGTTTCAAATAGGCTAGAAAATGTGTTTATATGCAAAAAGAGTAGAAAAATTTCAAGTCTCACAGTTTTCACTTGTAAATAATCTTTGTTTCTTGGGGAAATGGAAAGAAAATATTAAGATTGTTGTGATTTTCCTCTATGTAGATTCTAATTTAATGTGAAGAGAATTTATTTCTGAAACTGAACTAATCAATTTAGTTTTTAAAGATTTATTCATGATTCTAACTTAAGAGGTTCCAATTAATGAATTATCAAAAAATCATTTTTCAGGATATATTGTCAGGAATTATTGAAAAAACTAGAATGCTAATTTGAGTCATTGCAATGGTTTTGTCATTTTAATTTTCTTTTTCATTGAGACAGAAAAACATTTTGCTTTCTTTCACTTTTTAGATTTAAAAAAAAAAAATTGTATCTGCAAAATTCACAAGATTAATATATTGATTCAATCACATTAATGTGTTTGAGGGAGGAAAAGCAATGTTCAATACTTAATGGTTTTCTTTATTAAATTTTAATTTAAAATATTTCATATCTGAGGATAATAGTCAAGTTTTCTGTACATGTAAATGCTCTCCAAAATTTTCTAAAATTTTCTATAAGAACAAGCTTTCTGTCATTTGAAGGGAATTTTATCAATCATTTTTTAAACTACATTTTGTTTTGTGCAGCAATATTATTAATAGTAGTGATGAAGTCGAATCAGCATGATCAGGTTTTTCACTCAAACTCATGCAAAATTTATGCTATCATGACATTCAGACACCATTTCACTTAAAACAAGTATTTGTTAGATATTCACTAGATGTCCATCATTAAAGAAAACCTGTTACTTGGGCTTAAAATGAATCCTTTAATACATTTTAGAAATGCATAAATTTATGATATAACCGATATCTGTATACATACATAAATATATACATGCATACATATATACATACATACGTACATATGTACGTGTATGTGTGTGAGTGTTTTCTTTTTTTTTTTAGTGATTTTCACCTACCTCAAATGATCACTCAATGTCTTTCTATAATCACATCTGTTGCCACCTACAAACATAACATTTCTATAGAGTGATAGAACCAACTAACAAAACGAAGTGATTTGAGATTACCTTTCAACTAAAGCGATATCTAAACATAAATTGTTAATAAGAAAATCTGGGAAAAAATTTTAATCATTGATAAAATTATTAAATTCAAACACACACAAAGCTCAAGCACACACACAGACACTCCAACATGTGCATACATACAAATGCACATCTTGAAATAGAGTAGGAAAGAGTTAGTGTTTGTTGCAAATGCATGAAGTTATAATTACAAACATTTAAATACATACATCTGTACATATTTGTATGTATCTTTTATTGCTTTCAGTCATGGGCCGTGATCATGCTGGGGGG
>NC_068998.1:33916291-33948749 GCF_001194135.2 Octopus bimaculoides
CTGGAGTGTTTTGTCTGGTATTTGTTGATGGATTGGCAGAATCAATGAAACATTGGACAAAATGGTCCAGTGATGTTTAAATATGTCTCTCTCTCTATGATTTGAGTTTCAATCCCACTAAAATAAACTTTGCCTTTTCTCCTTCTGAGAGTTATTAAAATAGAGTATTAGTCAAGTACTAAGTCAAATACTAATTCAGGCTGGATGTGAATGGAATACTCCTTTTTCCTTTTATTTGTTTCAGTCATTTGACTGTGGCCATGCTGGAGCACCACCTTGAAGGGTTTTAGTCAAAATAATCGACCTCAGGACATTTTTTAATTAATTAAGCCTAGTACTTAATCACACAGGAGTGGCTGTGTGATAAGAAGCTTGCTTCTTAACCACATGGTTCCAGGTTCTGTTCCTCTGCATGACACCTTGGGTAAGTGTCTTCTACTATAGCCTCAGGTCGACCAAAGCCTTGTGAGTGGATTTGGTAGACGGAAACTGAAAGAAGCCTGTTTTGCATATATATATATATATATATATATATATATATATATATATGTATGTATGTATATATATATATATATATATATATATGTATGTATGTATGTATGTATGTAGGTAGGTATTTGTTTGTCTGTGTTTATCCCCCCCACCATCGCTTGACAACTGATGTTGGTGTGTTTACATCTCTGTAACTTAGCAGTTCAGCAAAAGAGACCAATAAAATTAGTACTAGGCTTATAAGGAATAAGTCCTGGGTTGATTTGTTCAATTAAAGACAGTGCTCCAGCATGACTGAAGCAAGTAAATGAATAAAAGAATAAAAGAATTCTATCGGCCTCTTTTGCCAACACACACACACATGCACATATACACAAGGAGAAGTCAAAAATTATCCACACTTTCACCATACCAGAACTTTATTATTGTCACACTGCCTTCTGTGCATGCATGCTTATAGTTGGTACTATTGTCATCATATGATCGAAGTTTGAGTTTGATCATGCCATTTTTCTTTCAGCTTCACCGTGTAAGCAAAGCTGCTCCACTAGCAACATGCACCAAAGAAGAACAAAGAGCAGCGATCCAAGAGATTGTAATGGTGAACTGATTCACCATTACCATCCCTTGAGCTAGCTGAATCTTTTCATCAGTGGTGGAGGTTGATGGGCATCCTGCTCCCTCTTCATGTATCATGCTGGTCCAGCCACTTTTAAACTTCTCGACTCACTCATACACACTTCTACACAGTAGTGCTCTGTTCCTGTATTATGCTAAAAGCCTCTGATGAATTTCAGCACCTGACACACTTTTTGACCAGACAAATCGGATCACTGCTTTTTGTTCTTCTTTGGTGCACATTGCTAGTGAAGCAGCCATGCTTACACTGTAAAGCCAGAAAGAAAAAAATGGCTCAATCAAACTCAAATTTCGATCATGTGGCCACAATAGTACTAACTATAAGCACTCATGTACAGAAGGCAGTGCAACAATAATAAAAATATTTTTTGACTTCCCTTCGTATATATATATATGTATGTGTGTGTGTGTGTGTGTGTGTGTGTGTGTGTGTGTGTGTGTATGATGGGCTTCTTTCAGTTTCCATCTATCAAATCCTCCCACAAGGCTCTGGACAGCCCAACGTTTTAGTAGAAGACACTTGCCCAAGGTGCATCACAATGGGATTGAACCCTGAACCATATGGTTGGAAACCAAGCTTCTTCAAGTAATATAAATAGAATGTAAAAGAACATGACCTTATGCTACAATATGTTTTTGTTAAATACCAACATCCCTTACCAATGTATGTATACACACACAAATACATATGCCCATACATACATATGTATATATAAAAGCCTATGTTATTATTTTGTTTGTTGGTTCTGTCACGTAAGAATATCACACACACACACACACACACACACATATACACACACACACATACACACACACACACACACACACACACACACACACACACACACACACACACACACACACACAAAGAACACACAAACACACCTTTAAATAGACCCTCTCGTTTTTGAAAAGTATTATGTCAGCTTATACATATTTTAAATATATTTTCTGTTTGTTTAAAAAAATGTTAATGTATAAAGAAATATTACCAATTAAATTTTTTTTAAAGTCAGCACTGAAATTTATTGTCGCTCAATCATAATTTTATTCTTGTTTTGTTTCTGCTAACAAGTTCTATTGCTTACCAAAGTCATGATAAATAGAATCAATCTAATGATAAAAGTAATAAGAAAGAAAAAAACAAATAAAAGATCTCCCCAAGAAAAAGAAACACAATTTCCATTGATGTTCAAAAGACTGATATTCTTTAATCTTCTAGATATTAACTAAAAATGCCAATAAGTTGTAGATTGACGATTTCTTTTTCACCATTTATCACTGCTTCTGGTTATAAATCTCAAGAAATTACATCACACGGACTTGATTTTTATGCATACATGTGGGTTAAGTTCTTTCAACACACACACATACACTCTCTCTCTTCTGTCTGCCTGCCTGTCTGTCTGTCTCTCTCTCTCTCTCCCCCACTCAACCAAACTACTCCATTTTCATTTTATCTTGAAGAATTGATATTGTGTTTACGCACCACTATCCCCTACTTTTAATTGCATGGATTCACATCATATTTCCACAACATTAGGAGGTAAGTTCTTCTGTAATGGATGTTGTTTCAGTTCAAACTGGTAATATATGATATAATTACAGATCAATAAAAGCAGTAAAGGAAATGACTGTTCAATACTGTTAAAAGCAACCTGCTGAGTCAATGACTCAGAAAGTAAGGCAAGGCTATACGAAAGTAGGAATAAATCCATTTTTAATAACAGTATAGCAATCATTAATTAATGTTAGCCACCAATGTCCAATTTGTGCTCTCAGAATCTGATTTTGACAAAAGATTTATTTCAGTCGAATCTTTTTTTTTTGCACCGTTAAAGAACATAATCTTCAAATCTAATTACCTCTGCTTGAATGGCAGCTCACTAGGAATTTCAGTTATGTTTTATGTTAGGAGACAAGAGAGCATTTAAAGTAGCTTTTGCTTTTTCCTTTTTTCCTTCTGACATATATCTCTGTTCCATTTTCCATTTGATCATTTTAGTGTGTGATCCTATATTTTATTCCACATATCGAACAATAGACTTGATTAATATTGAAGAGTGATGTAGTATGGTGCAGGTTAAGTAGTTTGCTTCATAATCACATGGTCTGGATTTAATGTCATTGCATGGCACTTTGGACAAGCGCCTTCTGCATTATTTGTCTAAGTTAGAGCTGATCAGAGGCTTATGAGTGAACTTTATTAGACAGAAGCTGTACAAAAAAGCCAGGTGTGTGTGTGTGTGTGTGTGTGTGTGTGTGTGTGTTTGTGTGCGTGTGTGTGTGTGTGTGTGTGTGTGTGTGTGTGTGTGAGACATAAACATAGTGAGAACCGGTACATTCAGGCAAAAAAGTTTTATAGAATTTTGGTCCATACATGTATGTTCTGGGTTTTAATCCTATCCAAGTTGCTTTCCATCCCATAATATTTGACAAATGTATCAATATCATTATCATGTTGAAGTAAAACCAATAGGCTATACCTTCTATCTGCTAAGAGCCAGGCAATGCTGTTAAACTGAGTGATGGATAAAGGCTGACATTCAAGTAGGGTGAAGCAGAATTTGAATTCAGAATGAAAAGAACTGAAACAGAGTAAAACATCCACTCTGATGCTATAATGGTTCTGATAGTCCACCACCTTAGACAGGTACTTATTGATGGAAGGAAGGAAATGAAAGTTGACCTTGCCAATAATTGAACTCAGAATACAAGAAACTAGAACAAATACCTCAAGACATTCTATCACTGCCTATTAGATTCTCATATTAATATACAATACTTATTAGATTCAAATCCATATGCAGTCCTATTCAAACTTCATAACAGTTGCTTTTTAAGATATGGTTGTTTTAGAAACATAGATTGCATAACTTATTATAGTCCAGCTGAAATGAATGTGTATGTTATAAGAGATTAATATGATTAACACTGATTTTGAATTAAGTGTGGTTTAGTTAGATGTTCGACTAAGATAAATAGGAAGAGAAATGAGGTCTGACCTTTTGAAGAAAGAAGAAAACTGTACACATTATTTATACTTCTGAGAGCTAACACAGAAGGAGGCGAACATTATTAAAAAAAAAAAATTAAAGTATTATTGATGCTTGTGAACCAGAAATGTTTGGTGAAATAGAAGTATTTAAGAACTTGTATTGGTGGGTGAACAAGTGATTTGAGGTACTCTGCAAGAAAACAGTTCTTGGTGAATTAGAGGAACTTCATCTATGTTATAGCATCCTCAACATCAGTTTTAAAGATAGGGAATAATCCCCTAACCCTAACCTTTTGGTAATCCTTCTTTCCTTAAGCACTAATCACTAGGTGTTAGTATCCTTCTTTAGCTACCAATATTTTTTCCTTATGTTAAAAGGTTTATTTAGTCCCAAATCATTTTGAAGCATTTTCAGCCAAATATTGGTTGAAGACCTACGAATGATTTGTATGGCAATCTGGAATGATCATTTCATTCCAATGACCAGGTCTGCATAACTACTGTTTATGAAGGAATTTAGAAAATAGTTGGCTAACAAAAGCAAGTTTGCTGAATATGAGACAGTCAAACCAAACCATTCCAAATATTCAACAAAGGTATTAAATTTAGATAAGTTCCAACATATCCAAACCATGTAGGGATAGTGTATATGATTTGGTACCATGCAAAAAGTTAGTGAATACAGAAGATTAATAAATGTAAATGATGGTATTTAATAAGATATCACATTCTGACTATACTCAACAATTAATGAGGTCAAAGCCAAAAGTTTTAACCTAATTCTATTTTTGATATCTAATAACATGATAATCTTTTTCCTTCTACTCTGGAAGGAAAGAAGTGTGTTACTTCAGCTGCCAAAAGAGTACTTGTGCATTTCTTATGAGAATAAGGCAACATTTACTGTTTAACAGTGAACTGTATCTACTCTAATATTAGATGAGTAGTCTACTTTGTAACAATAATCATTTTAACATGGACTTTTCCATGTTTAGTATCTGTTGCTGCTGAGCATTCCCCTCAACTGCAAATAAGCATCACTGGACAAGATCAACTTGTCACTGAAAACAGTATCAAGAGGGTAAATATGACAAGAGGTTTGTACTGCTTGCAGCACCACTGTAGCATAGAGAGGAATAAGTTCTACCTGGCTGATTTGCTTAGAATTCACTGTGTAAAAATGGAATCTTTACATGTTTTCCTATGATACAATAAGTATATCAGATTTACTATTGATAACACATGAGACACATGTAATTTATGCTAAATATATTTTTCCTTCCTTATCTTGTTGTAGTCCAGCTCTCTTACAATATTGTCTTTCAGTTTAAATCACATGAACACACTGTGCAGAAAGCAAAATCTATGTCACCTACGACTTTCTAACACTCAGTGTGTATTTGAAAATATTATTACTTTTAAACAAATATCAACACACTGGTTTTGATCCAAAATGTCTTTTAAAAATATATTCAGTATTTTATCAATACATTTTCTTTCATGGTTTCTCTAATGGTAAATATATTCATGACATGTCAGTAAAATATTATTTGTATCTATTTAACAGTTTTAGGATTATTTATAAACAGACCATACTGCCATTTAGATATGTGACATATATTTTATAAAACGGTCTTCAATCATAGTTATAACGTTCAGTATTTATATCTCAGATGTGTTTTGATGTTCAACACATTCTGTTGCATTACACATAGTACATCACTGTCTCCAATATTTCCACATTTTGTTGACAAGTTGTTCCTTCTAAGCAATCAATTTATAGTTTGATGTTTAATTTTTTTATGTTTGATAAGAGAGGAAGGGATAGGAAAAATAGCATATTTGAAATTCCTGAACAGTATTGGTAGAGAAAACTTCAAAGTTATCAGTTTTCCCATAAAAGAAGAAGTGACAATATTTCCTCAAAAAGACAAAGTATCTTATAAAGCCAGCAATATAGTTGTAATGGAAAACTCGAAGTAATTCAGTCTTTGATACCAACTGCATAATACAGAAAATCTAATAAAATCTTTTGGTAAAAGTCTTTCCTGTCTTCTCTTATACTAATGATTTATTGCCAAGCAATAATTTCACTTCAACTCCCTCCAGAAATCTATAAGATTATCTTAGCCTGCTAACTAAATTATTAATGCTGATAAGGAAGGAAGTTTGTTACTTCTTGCTCAAATGAGTTATATAGAAGATAATGAATAAATACTTCTGGCAGCTTAATCTCTGTTGAAGAATTAGAATTAATAGATATTAATGGGTTAAAGATCGCACATGATAATGCAGTATTTGTGTGAGGCCTCTGTGCTAGTATTCCTGGATTGTATTACAATGTACCCAGGGACTCATAAATTATTGTTGATAATGATAGCTAAAGGGTAGCTTGGTGGAAATAAGTGGAAAGTAGAGAATGTAAACTTTAACCTGTCAAATAAATATACATGTTCTGGAATTTGTCAAATGTAACTTTGGTGCTTTTGTGGATAAGAAGTTAATTCAAATCAGTCCTTTCTTTCTGTGATATTATAAGACAGACAATAATGATTTGTTGTTATGTAACCCTGGTCAGTGTGTTCAAATAGATCTATGACATATAAATAGTTATTGAGGCAAGTTGGTGCAATCCAGGGGTCCACCACTCTCAACATACTATGCCTCTGTCTGGCTGCAGATTGCACTATACACTGATCATTTTATTTTAACATGCAACAATAAGTGGGAGACTGAACACGTGTTTCTATTACCACACAATCTGCTTCTGTATGGCTGTATCTTCAGGTAGTGACCACAGTTGAAAAAAATGCAACATATGTAGATCACATATGTATAAACCACTGTAAGGTTTTACATAATAAGTCTAAGTAGCCATTTTGTTATTTTCCTTTCTATCTTACTGTCAATATATTTCTAAGATACTGCGACAGTAAATTTAAATATTTAGATACAGCAGTAAACAAAAACAAATATAAACTGCAATGTTAGAGCAACCTTGTTTACCTTAATTTGAATATCATGCTACTTTACCTTTACTGGTCACACAAAATCTCTGACAATAATTACAGTACAACTCCAAGGAAGTTTAGGTCTTTCTGTGTTTTGCTTGTATTGTAAAGAAGCATTTTACCCTAATACTCCACAAAATATTCCATCTAAAAAGGTCAATTATAATAATTTACAATGAAAGTGTCAACTCATGTACACAGGAAAATATTTTTCTTGTTCTTTTCTACTCTTCATCTTTGTATTTTATTCATAATATATTTATGAATGACCAATTATGGAAGTTCAGGAGAGCTATATAAAATGTTACTAAAATTTTATGAATGGCAGATTGACAAGATATGTTCCATAAAAGTCTGCTGAACTGATTACAAGCAATTACCAATAATGATAAATGTTAGATGACATTAATCAAATTCAGACTGAATCCTCATTGAAGTTACAGGAAATCAGCAGAAGGTACAATGGTTTGTTTCTGTATTTGGTTTGCAAGATTCTTGATGTGGAATCATATGTTGAAACATATTTTCTTGTATCTTGGAAGTATCATTATGCCAAATAAATACACATGTACTGGTTCTCTTTCACTTGCTTAATTATTATTAGTCAACTAGTTAATCATTTCACTTACTTTTATTAGTCGTATTATTAGTCAACTAGTTGACCATTTAACCAGTTAATGAAATAATTGTTTAATTAGACATTTAGTCAATCAATCTGTCATGAGAGTCCTTTCATTGCCATCTATGACCTTGTCAGTAGCATGTCCTCACTATTCCAGGGCTCCAGACAAGTAATAGATTAGTTGAGTAAATGGTTAACTAATTGGCTAATAATAATAAATGAATGGAAAAAGAACGAGTGTGTGTTTCTTTTTAGCATAACAACTTTCTCAAAGTTCATCAAAATACAATGGTCTCTTTATTGTCTCTACAACTCTGAGGCATAATTTAACATTGTAATCAAAGAACTGTATATCTTACTGAAGGTTGGATTCATTACTGAAGTGACTTACACTGGAACAGAACTTTATGAAGAGAATAGATTTAAATGGGTTCCCTAACAATCCACTAAATAATGAGCAACGTTCCTCCAAAGTTTCAATGAGTAATACATTGAAGAAATATGATGTGCACATATTTCCTCATGACTAAAAATAATCAGATGCCAAATGCTTGAATAAATGTAATTCTAAAATATTAAGGTAATTTTGGTCTAAGAAACTAACAAAAAAAAATGCATAAGTTATGATTGCATTGTATGAAATATCCTGGTACATTAAAGATACATATAGCATATAAACAATGCACCTATTTTTCTACACATGTATTTATGTTCTACTTGTAGTAGTTCGATTTCCTTTGTGCTCTAATTCTGTTGCACATGTTCCTGTACATGTGTACTGCTAATAAATAGCATTGGTTATATGATTAACATGAACATGCAAAAACGTACATTCATGTATACACTTGTATATGCATACACAAACATATGTGTGCATTTATATCATACATATACAAAGCAACACATACATAAGCAAATAAACAGCCTCCAGTAACTCATTGCAATATATTCATAACCAGTCGATCTGACTAATAAGTAATAGTTACTCAGTTGGCAGCCTTTCTTACTAGTTAATCAATGAGGACAAAAAATTCTATTGAATTCTGGTTTCTTAGATGGAGACTACAGAATTGATGGAGATTTCTTACTTTACTGCAATAATAAGACTGTACAGCAGTTTTTGTTTCTGTTGTTGGCCCATTAGCTAGGTACTTATTTATGTTTCCACTATATATATATATATATATATATATATATATATATATATATATATATATATATACATACATATATATGCACACACACACACACACACACACACACATATGTACATTTATACATATATGTATACATGTATGTATATATATATATAAATATAGATACATAGATAGATACATACATGCATGCATGTATGTATGTATTTATATATCTATATCTATATATATACATATATTGTGCGTGTATGTTTGTGACTGAGTACTTGCATCAGAGTAAGAAAAATATTCATATAGGTGTTTGCAGTGAAAGAGAACATGGAAATGCTAGCTATTTTTTCATCATGCCTGCCTTCATTCTAGTAGATGTTGTAAAATGATAAATAAATATGTAATTAGATAGAAAAAGAAACAAGGTTGGAACCAATTATATAAGATCTGAAATATCTTGAGAATTAGATTGGTTAATCTCCATTTACTTTTGCTGTTGTTACTTCATGTCAGTCATGATCAATGAAAAAATACTTTTCTGGCAGTCATCATTCTGTCTTTTTATATATCTAGAATTATATCATCTAATGTTTTCTGTCTTTTTTTAAAGATTGTAGGGTGTTATCAGAGAAAGATTTAGCTAATATCTCTAGTGAGCTGAGGGATCACATAAAGGTTCTCAGATTTATTCGTCTTCATTGACAACAATTTCACTGATTAGTGTCAGTCAGCTTTGCTTAAGCAGACCAGTAAAAGAAATTTACTGACATTCTATAATTATTACTTGATCCCAAATTCTAATGTGAGACTACACAGTACATCATACCATGTTTGCTGTGTACCTGATGTAGTGTGTCCTTAAAATTCTGATGTCCAAGGTAGTTCAATGTGAATGGGTAATGATTCCTTGAAAGTTTCAGAATTGGAAACTCAGTGCAGAATTTTGTTTATAGTATCTATTGATAGTACTGTGTTTGGTATGGATACTGCATGGCCAATTGATTAAGTATCATTTCCCAATCATGACATTCCAAGTTTGATTCCATTGTGTTGCATCTTGGATAAGTGCCTTTCACGATGACCTCACATTGACCCTAACAATGGAGTGAAATTAAAGAGAGACAGAAACTGTATGGAAACCTTGTAATTTAAAAGGCTAGCCTTAACACACTTGTCATGCAGATTCTACCTGAGAATGACATTAAGGGTGTATGTGTTTGTGGAACATTTAATCACTTAATAATTACTTACTAATAAATTCAGTGAGCTGGTGCTATAATTGTTCAAACAACTGAATACTCATTGTTGAAAGTGAGATTCATTCATTTCATTCTGGTGAGTCCTTATGATCTGGATTACTTCACATCTACTGATATTCACAATATTATCAATAAAACCTTTAAACAAGAATCCTTTAATTGTTATGGCATAATGTTAACATATGTCTAAATGTTTCAAGTCAATGTAATGATGTATAAAACTATTGCTTTTGAAATATTGCGACCTCTTTATAAAATAGGATACACATTCAGCAGAAGTCTTCATACATTAAACCTAATAGAGATGTAAGAATAAAGATATAATACATTGAACCAATTTATCAACTGAAAAGAAACTTGTCACTAAACAAATAAATTTTCAAAAATATATCCAAGATAGAGGGCAGATAAGCTCAATAATCTTGAAAAGTACAAAGATTTGAGAAAGAAAATATCAGAAAAATTAAACAAATGCATTGATACTTTCACACACATACACACACAAGAACACACACACATACATGCACACACATGCACGTGCACACACATACATATACATCTGTGTGTTTGTGTGTGTGTATATATATATATATATATATATATATATATATATATATATATATATACACACACACACACACACACACAGAGTGAGATTCAGCAGCTTTATTATTAGCATAAAGAAATAGATAAACTTGCATATAAAGAAGAAAAATGTAATAACAAATAACAGAAGAGCAACAACAATAACACCAGATACAACAATGCATTTTACTGGAATAATTATTCACTTATTTATACAATTTTCCCTTCGCTTGTTAGATTTATGTTTCTTTCTGTGTAAATGCTGCAGAGAGATTGTTCCAGAGTATTCAGGTGTTTTTTCTTTCATATTTATTTATTCATTTATTATTATTATTATTATTATTATTATTACTATTATAATATTTTTATCATGTCTCTTACATGGAAAAGAGAGATTATAGCATCCATATGATAATTCACTTTGGATTTTGAAACAAGATGTAAAACAAGAACATGCATGAAAAAATTAATCAATTCATAAATAAAATAAATCCAAATAAATCAAGAAACAACACTACATTGAGAAGATCATCATCATCATCATCATCATCATCATCATCATCATCATCATCATCATCATCATCATCATCATCATCATCATCATCATCATCATCACCACCACCAACAACAACAACAGCTATTTCTTAACGTCTGTTTACATTTTGGTTATCTTCTCACTGAGAGATGTTAAAAAGTTCACATTTGTTTCAATAGTTTTAAGATGATATAATTTCTAAAAAGAAACCAAAGAATTTTACAAAGACAACAATGTGTGTGTGTGTGTTTATACACACATATATATACATATGTGTGTGTGTGTGCATGTATGTATATATATGTATATTCAATTTTCATTCTGACTTGCTTACATTTTCTCTCTCTCTTTCTCTACATTTGTCTCTAGTCTATCTCCATTTTGCTTTGCCCATTTTCATTTACTTCCCTCCCTCCCTCTCTCTTGACTCTTTTCTTTCTGTATATCTCAATATATTCTCTTTCACTTGCTGTGCTCTTAATCTTTTCCACTCTCTCTTCTTCTTACTCTCCTACCTATTTTATATTTCCCATGCACAAGCTCTCTTTCTTAATTTGTCCTCATCATCCTCTCTCTTCTACTTCATTCTCTTTTTCTACTTCTGTTTGTAATCTTTGTCTCTCTCCCTCTCTCTCTTTCCCTCTCTCTCCATCTTTTCCTTTCTCTCTCTTTCCCTCTCTCTCTCTTCTCCCCTCCATCCTCTCACTCTCTTCCTCTCTCTCTCTATCTGCTTCAGCTTTTCTTTCTGCTCTTTCTGTGACCACGGTACAACAACTGAGATTTCTTTCAGTGATCTACTCAAAGGTTTCACCATTCCCGCTCAAGAATTCTGTCTGTGTTTCCCTGCCTCTCACTTTCTCTCACAATATCTCTCTATCACTTTATATCTCTCATTACCTCTTTTACTCTTCTCCTTCATTTTTCAGTATCATTATCTCACCTTTTACTCTCACTACTCACATAATAATAATAATGTAAGAACCTAACACAAGATAAATACTTTTCTTCACTTAGTGTTAAATAAACAAAGAAAGAGAATCCATTCTCTCGAATTTTCTTCTCTGTGTGGAAAGGATAAAAGTATTATAGTTGTGAAATGGAAAATAAAAATTGCAGACAAGAAGCGCAAAAAGAGAACATAACATCAACAAATATAATATAAAAGTTAGAGTTGTTTGTACTCTACAATAAGCTAACTGCAGTTACGTAATCACAATGGCTTACTGCTATTTCTGTTATAAGGAACTGCGCACTGAGTGGTGAATGATTGTGTGACATCTTATAACCATATCATAAGCAGAAACAGCTGAAAGACAGTGAATGTTATTAAGTAACTCTTGTTCTTTCATAATTTATTTATTACTTAAATGTATGCTCAGTATTTATTTAGTTGTTCAGTTGTGAGGATGTCAGTGAATTCACACTAACTCACTGCCAGATGCATTATAAGTATTAGTAGAATGACCGCCCTCTGGATGGTTTTCTGCTAGCCACTCAATAATATTTCCACGTTTGATTCCCAATACTAATAATTTTTATGATATTTTAAGTCTAATTACTTTTTTTGGTATTATAGTGCTCACTTGCTTAGTAAACATTGCTTTCATTATTTTATCACAGTCATAATCTCTCTTTTTTAAGCAAGCATCAAAGTAGTCTAACTCCATTTAATGTGCCAAAAAATTGCAGTGATCACATAGAGATATCTTAATACCTATAGCATATCAAATAGCCATAGCAACAAATTCACTTGCTAATTCTTAGATAATGATGGAAAGGAAATAAGTCACATGTGTCTGCAGCTACAGTAAGTTTTAATAAATAGTCCAATATAATTTATTTTCAGTATGTATAAACAATAAACTGAAGGCATTTACACAGCGAATTTAAGTCAACAAAATACCTGATTTCCTTATCTGAAATAACTAAATAAAACTTGAAATGAAAAAATTGCAATGAATATATATTAAGTAGATTATTATGAATGAAAACAATTAGAGGCAAGAAAGAGAGAAAATGAGAAACTGTGTTGCAAATGAAAACGAAAATTTTGCCAGAACATATTAATATTGTTTATCAAACGTTAAAACCTACTCCGCAGTGAACGTAAAGCTTGGCAACAAATATCTAACTTTGTGATAGTAAATAATAACAGATACCTCAAAAGTGCTTTTATAAAATTTATAAAAATTTTCCAGAGAGTCAAACCTGGCTATTATGGAAGGTGTGACTAACTAACGGACATCATAGAAATTTATATGTAGATATATAGCTGAGTCAATCTGTTATATATATTTATCATTAGTAATTGGCAGAACTTACATAGGTGTGCATAGATAGATAGATAGATGGATCGATGGATGGACACACAGACACACAGATGCATGCACACACACACACACACACAGATGCATGCACACACACACACACACACACACACACATGCACACACACATTCACACAAAAATGCTTGATGCTGTGAGAACACATGGGAATGGTGTTTCCTTACTTTTCCTATATACCCAAATTTAAAATGATCTAAAATAACGATATCATTCATCCGGCATGAGTTCAAATATGCCAAAACAATTTAATTCTTCACAAATATATGTTACTTTACATATAATTTATGTGTTAATTCTATTTACTGAAACTTGCTAAAAAGCATATTTTGCTTTAAAGTAGTTTCTCCTTGTAGACACAATTGTCAGTAATCATACTGTTTCCATTTCTCTCAGCCAATATTTTTACATTAGCCTTCTTTTGAACTCTAGATAATGCAACATACAGCTGACCATCTGAGAAGAATTGTGTCGGAAGATATATTCTAATTTGTTCAAAAGTTTGTCCCTGTGCTTTGTTGCATGTCAAGGCAAAAGCAGGAAATTGTTTGCATGTAAATGTGAATGGAAATTCCACTTTTTTGAGATACAAGTAGTATTCTTGGGATTAGCAGAGTTGATTCTGCATAAGGACTAGAAGCAACTTCAGCTTCAATAACATGATCATGTAAACTGACAATGATGTAGCTTGTGTCATAGCAATGTTCATTAGTAGCCTCTAAATTTCTCAGAAGCATTATGTAGCATTTCTTCTTCAGTTTTAGAATGAGTGGTGTAAGCTTGTTGATAAACTCGGTTGGGTACAGAGTTTCATCATCAACTGTATCTGAACTTCTGTACATTTTTAGCTCACCAGGAATCTGGTCAACAGAAAATCATTCACAAATTGTGCTGCCTCATTTGTTGGAGTAACGATGGTTCTGTTTGCAAGCCACACAGGGTTTGTGAAGTTATTTTTGAGGTCAGCATTTACAAAATCACAGAGATCTGAAAGAGTACCACTTTCAAGGCAAAGGTCATTGGGTAGTTTGATTTTGAATTCACCTACGCTTTGTTCAACAGATATGTTACCATTTTGTACGTCAAGAAGGTGATTAGCAAACTCTCTTTTATCTGAACGACTTTCTGCAAGAAGTCTTAGATTGCTTGTCAACTCCATTACTTCCACAAGATCTCTTAGTGTTGCATCAACAATTTGTGATCTGACACTATTATCTTGAAGTAGAATCTTCTCCTCTTGAGATACCCTAACCAGTCGGTCATGTGTGGTGGAAACAGAATCATGTCTACATCTCCGTGCATATTCAGACATCTGTTTCAGTCACTTTGCCCTGGTTTCATCCGATTCAGTTGCCCATCTTTCTCTCTGCCGTTGTGCCTTTGCTGCTAAATTTTCTTTTTCAGTCGCATATTTTTTGGACACTCCATGTTGAATTGCAAAATTAAAATGTGATATTTATGTAATAATGAAATCAAACCTGTACGTGTGTGTGTTTATATTTAGAGAGACAGTGTGAGTGTGTTTGTGTGTGAGAGAGAGAGAGAATAGTGCAAACATTGAATGAAAATAAACATGAAATGAAAAAAAATTATGTAAGTGAAAGCTTGTTAAAAACTATCTCGTTTAGCCACGATCACATAGTTATTGTAAAGCTTATAGCTTTCCAAGCAGCCATACCAACAAAATCACTTCTTCATTTAAAAAAACAAAAATTATACCGGTATATTAAAGAATTTTCCTTTTATCAAAAATATTCATTTAATAAACTCCGGAAATTGATAATATTCCTGAAATCGTGCCTCATATCAAAGTTACACAGCTATTTTGTGTTATAGCATGCATTCGCTCAACACAAAATCACTTACAGATTATACCATTATATTAAAAAAATGTTCATTTTCTCAAGAATATTCACTTAACAAACTCCAGAAACTGATAATATTCTTGAAATTGTGCCTTGTATCAAAGTTATATAGCTATTATTAAATTATCCTTAATGAAAATAGAGGCAAGTGTGAATTAGAGACTGTTGCAGATAAAAATGTTAAATGTTGCCTGCAATGAATTAATATTGTTTATTATTAAACATCAAAATCTACTCTGCAGCGAATGCAATGAATATTTAAATTTATGAAGAATAGGATGCAGTGAATGCAATAAATATTTAAATTTGCAAAAAGTTGGAATTAAAAAATTCAATATACTTCAGAAATCGAAATTATAGGAAAATTTTTAGAACATGAATTTATATAAATATTTCCAGATTGTCAAGCATTTAATATTGCTTTTTTTTAGTATTTTTAGTAATTAATTGTTCCATACCTAATTAATAAGCAGCTTTCTCCATTATAGTATAGATATTGAACTGGTTATTGGTACTGCTTTGGTTAAGCAGAATTATCATATATGGCGGCGAGCTGGCAGAATCGTTAGCACGCCGGGCGAAATGCTTAGTGTTGTTTTGTCTGCTTTTACATTCTGAGTTCAAATTCCACTGAGGTTGACTTTGCCTTTCATCCTTTCAGGGTCGATAAATAAAGTACCAGTTATGCACTGGGATCGATATAATCGACTTAATCCCTTTGTCTATCCTTGTTTGTCCCCTCTATGTTTAGCCCCTTGTGGGCAATAAAGAAATAAGAATTATCATATGTGTCTGTGTTTTTATTATTTGGTATTGTTGATCAAATTGTTGAAAAATAATAAAATATTCTCCGTTTGAAGTAATGCATCAGTCCAGATGTGTTTTCCACTGTTTGAAGCAGTGCTGGAACTCTTATAAAATGATGCCTCCATTGTCTTTTTTTCACCTCTTCCACATCACATCCGCAAATTCTGTAGCACCGTTTTTCCTCACCAGTGATGCCCTTTGAAAAATGGTCCAGATCAACTTCCAACTGTTCTTTCAGTTCACGACATGCATCCAGTCGTGACTGCGTTTGATCTTCTGCATGCAAGTGAGGTACAAATTTTGCTGCAACTCTTTTCATTTGAAATTCCTTGCTCAGAATTCGTTGGCCGGAGTTCCTGGACACAATCAGTCATATCAACAAGTTTGCCAATTGTTCAGTGATGGTCCTCCAAGATTAGTTCATGAATTTTCCTGATGTTTTCATTTGTTCTAGAGGTCAACGGATGCCCTGAACGAGGTTGGTCCTCAAGCAACCATTTCTAAAGCATGTAAACCACTTGTAAACCTGTATTTTGCTCATGGTACGGTATCCTTATAAGCTGTTTGAAGCATGACAACTGTTTCAGCCACCATTCTCCCAGCAAAAAACAGAATTTCATGGAAGCATGCTGTTCCTTCATTTCAGCCATTACAAAAATTGATGAACAGAAAAGAAGCACTGCAAAGCAAAGATACACCACGTGGCAGTACGACTTCACTTGAATACTGATGCTTGAAGGTTGCATCAAGAGCCTTCTAGCAGCAAAGACCTGAACTACAACAGGTTTCATCCACTGAGAATGTTTCTGGTTACTTTGGGGTACCCTTCATAAACCATAACAGCATGCATATACCCTCTCCATCCTAGGATCACTACATGAAGATCTAAGTATTCCATGTAATATCTCCATATCCATCTTTGAAATGAAAGCTGCATTAGTTTTAGATCTAGAAAAGTATAATGGAGAGGACTGTCAGAGTAGAGTATGATGTTATGCATTATGGTTTCCAGGCTGATTTGAAACTTTGTCCATGACATGGTCAATAAAATGGGTATCATTAATCAACTGGAGTTAATTCAATGAAATAAGCTTTCTGATCTTATGCATTTATTATGACTATAACTATGTATTAGCTCACACATAGCATGTTGTGAGTGGCTGTTACTACAAAGGAAAGTAACTACCTCCTTACAACCCGAGGCAAGATTAGGAACTTGAATTTGAAATCAAAGAATATGAAAAGGATACAAAGAGTTGTCATATATAAGTATCTTTTATCTTTTACTTGTTTCCGTCATTAGATTTTTGCCATGCTGGGGCACTGCCTTGAATTTTAGTTGAATGAATCGACCCCCAGTACTTATTTTTTGTAAAGCCTTATTCTGTTGGTCTCTTTTGCTGAACTGCTAAGTTTCAGAGATGCAAGCATACCAAGCACCTGTTGTCAAGCAGTGGTTGGTGGTTAGATGGGTGGGTGGGGGACAAACACAGACAGAAAGATACACATAGATATACATATATATATATACATATATACGATGGGCTTCTTTCAGTTTCCAGCTACCAAATCCACTCACAAGGCTTTGGTTAGCCTGAGGCTACAGTAGAAAATTCTTACCCAAGGTGCCATGCTGTGAGTCTTACCACATAGTCGCCTGCATCTAATTTAATTTTCTTTTTTTTCATCTATGGCAATGTTCTAACAATTTTCTAGTTAGTCTAATCATAAATATTATTGTTTCATCAATTTAGGAATCTTCAGTATGAGTCAACCTGTAAATATATAAATTATATATATTATAAGCATAAACTGATATCTTTCAATGCACAGTTCTCTTCTTTAACATCACATTTTTTTCAGCTGATATACATTACACAGATATCATACTTGACTTACACTTTTGATGGCCACCTGTTCATGTTTCCTAATTTCTTTCTCACACTTGCCACCCCATTTTCTGTATATTTTCATATGCAGCAAAATATCTGATAATCTAGCATGTTGTGTTGCCTTGAGCATTATTATATGAATAAAGTCTGTGTTAGGTTTTGGTCTTTCCATTTGACATGTAAGTTCTTTGTCTGAAACAAGGGAGTAAAACTAAAGAAAGCACTGACATCAATGTGTAACTTTTCATTTTCCCACTGCTGTCTCATTTGATATGCAATATTCTTGGAATTTGTTTCTGTGTATATGTTAATAGCACTTCTGTGAAACTATATGCCAAAACACATGGATTCAACCCTACTCATTCCACTATATCACAGCAACTACTCAGAGGCATGGTACGGTTAAGAAGTTTGCTTTACAACCATATGGTGTTTGTATTTGGTTCACTTTTTATACATATATACACACATTCACACACACATTCATGCGCACACACACACACACACACACACACGCATGTGAAATTTCTAATTAAAAGCAACTCTCAGATCTTATATATATATATATATATATATATATATATATATATATGGCTACAATAAATTTATAAATCACTTTAATTTAATATAATTTCATAAAAAAGTTATCTAAAATCAATGAAAGTTTTCCTTGGTATTTTAAGGCCCACTTTTAGTCAATATCACAGCAACTTCCAGCTGGTTAGGTATAGATTTGTTTAAATTATCAGTGTCAGACTGATCCGTGTTTATCCTCTTTTAAGTCAATGCTTCTTTTAACTCTGTAATTGATGTTTCTACAATCTTCTTCACAACCTTTTATGAAAATGCTTCCATATGTTTTCTTTTAGATTAAGATCAAGGCTTTGAGCAATAACATTTTACTGACTTGATTCTGTGCATTTGTTTCCAAATTTGTGTTACTTTTGTGATACAACATGGGATGCATTCTTCTTGAAAAACAAATGATTGCATGACCCTCTTCAAGAAGTTAACATTATTCTAGTTCATTCAAATGATATTCAGCAAAAATAAGCTCTGGTCACCCTATTGCCCAAACTGTCCTCCCACCTTGTAAGTCCATCTTCTCCATATTTAGCTTCTTCCCTCAAACAGCTTAGCTTCCCTATTATAATTTTGCTTTATTACACTGTATCTGCCTTGAGTTGCAAAGTTGGATGAATTTACTTCCAATAATAATTCTGCAACATTTACAATATTAACAATAATGTAATAACAATAAGGATGACCAAAATTCTTACCCTTGTTACAGATCTCCTCCTTAGCCCAGGGGAACATATTGGACTTACTAGCTTTTCAGATCATCAGTTCCTCTCTTACAATTTTTATTCTTGTGGAAGAGGGAGATCCAGGAAGACATGGAAGGAAGTGGTAAGGACCAATCTCAGGATGTTTGTCCTCATAGAGGGAATGAACCGAGATGTCTGGTAATATAAAATTCTTGAGAAGATCCACCCACATCAGTTAAACTGAGTTCTAGAAGCACAGTATGTTCCACTCACATGTAATAAGAAAATTTTTCACACACCCTACCCCAACAAACCAAACTTCATCTCTTCTCTTCCTCATGTCTCCTTCTTCATGCACTATGCTTATCTCTCCCTCTCTAATTCTGTCCTCACAGCCTTGTTCACTGTATCATTGCTATCCAGTAGCTCCTCACCCCCAACATACCCAGGTTTTCAACACTCACTACATTCCCCTCCCCAACTCTCTACTCACTCTTCTTTGGCAATACTCTGCAACTTATATTATGACTTCCATAACTCAAGGGTATGGCTTCTATCTCTTTCTCTCTTCTTTTACTTGACCATCCCATTTATATTCTGATTACTTGACCATCTCATTTATATTCTGATCCCTGTCCCTTGTGAGCATGCCTAGCATTTTGCCAACATCTCTCTCTCCTGCTTTACCTTGCACTCCTGCTATCTCCCACTCTCTCTCTCTATCTCCTTCTCCTGCTCTTCCCTCAGGTTGGGTAACCATATATCTCCTTTACAGCAGCACACCTGTTTCTGTCCTTATTTTTTCTCTCTCTATCTCTATCTCCTTCCCCCTCTCTCTGTGGCCAAGTAACCATGTACCTCTCCTACAGCCATAAAGACCATGCCTGGCCAACTCCTGTTGAACCATCCAACCCATGCCAGCATGGAAGGAGGACGTTAAACGATGACGATGATGATGATGATGATGATGATGATGATGATGATGATGATGATGATGATGATGATGATTCAGGAGATTCAATACTGTTTTTATGCAATATAGTGATATACCCATAGGATTTGCAACCTCTCTAACTGTTGTACATTGATATTTAATTACTTCTCTGTTAACTCCCCAGTTTTTCTTCTTGGAATCTTTCTACATTTTTCCCTGTCTCTCCTTTATTTGGTAATGTCCTTCCTTAAACCACCTCACAATTATATGGGTCATTTTTTAATGATTACAACATTTCTCAATTAGACTTTCCTCCTTGTTACAAATAGATGTTTCTACAACATCTAAATTTATTGATATTGTTTTCTCAGTGGTTTGCATTGTTGTGTTGATTAATTTGAACTAAAACACAAGTATTTATATGAATATTTTCACCTTTGCGCTAATTCAAAATTCTATAGAATCTGATTGCAGCTTGGAAGATATATTAGCTATTCAAACACACACAAACACTGTTAAATTCACTCAAGCACTTATTATTTTCTGTTAAAAATTTTGTTGCACCATCTGCAACCTAGTCACTGATGTAATTCCATTGCATCTGAAGTTAACAAATTTTGTGTGATTTTGAATGAGTGATTTTAGTTTCAACACACAATCTCAGATCAGATCACTACTTAAATTTATAGAATTTGTTTTACTTATTCTGTAAGACTGTTTTTATAAGGAAAAGAAAGATAGGGAAGGTTGAACTGAAGCATTTATGGACTTATGTGACAACTGGCAATCAAAAATGCTGCATATAAATTTAGTGAGCCATGAACTGGCCTCAAATCAGACTTTTCATCACTTGATTATTAAAACTGAACTTATAAAGATAAAGTTTACACGGTACTCTATTGTATTATAGTATGCAACTGAAGGTAAGAGCCAATAATATATTGGCTGTCAATTTAATTATTTTTCCTCCCCTGCCTAGTTAAGAGAAATTAAAATCTTTACTAGGCCTAAAGTTGGCAATATAACATATGGTTTTATTCACTAGGCCATTGTCTTATAGATGTTTCTGGAAGTTGTTTAAAACAGTAATAATTCCATCCATAATGCTAATTGTAAATCTGTAGACAGAGAGTAGATTTGTTAATCACCATATTTATTGGGGCTAATTTTTATTTGATAAATCCAATTGAGCAAGTTTATATTAGATCCACTGCTAACATTTTACTATGCAGCCATAATTCAGAGATTAGAATTAACCAAGTTCATAAGTTTCTATATTTAAAGACTTCTGTATGATTTACAGTTCAAATTTACAGTTTAGTAATTTGCATAAAATGATACAGGGATATTAAGTTGCAAGTGTATATTCCAAATGTCAGCTTAATGTTGCAGACAATCTGGAAGTGGAACATAGCTTAATGATAGCAAATTGTTATTGGAATAGATAAATTTAAGAATTTTATGTCGCCAGCTGCAACATTGTAAAAGAATTATAATTAAGAAAATATTTATCGTTTTTCCTGTTATATATTTATGTTTCTGCTATAGTATTCAGACAACTAAGATAAATGTTTGGAAATGTTTACAGAGTCCACTTGTCTGCAATGCAATTGCATTTATAAAGACCGGTTCACTATCTAAACTTTGTTCGATAGATTTTTCTATGCACATTGATATATTAATATGTCTTAATTTTACAGTATTTACAACAATATTGTGAATAATGACGACCATCTTTTGCAACAGTGAACCATGTATTTTTGTGGACTTTTATTGCTAAATGTAGTTTGCCAAGTTAGCAGAGATTGTTCCACTTTGGTAGACCATTTGAATGTACATGCTCTGTTTACTAAAGGAATAACAGGATTAGTGAAACTGACTACTTCAGCAGTAGCAGCAGTAGTAGCAGCAGCAGCACCAGTGGCTCAGTAAGGAGACTAGCTGTTGTTTAGACACAATATGAAGCACATATGCACCTGCAAATGTCCTGGCTGGACATCCTCAATGCTTTCAAACTCACTAGTTTCATCATCATCATCATCATCATCATCATCATCATCATCATCATCATCATCATCATCATCATCATCATCATCTTCTTTGTGTATATGCCTACTTTTTTCATACTAGCATGGATTAAACAAGACTTGAGACAACATTCTACAACTAGAAGTTCTTCCTATCATCAATCCTTTCTCACTGGTTTCCACATATTGAACCACTGATATGGAAGGCATAAATGTTACTACTTCTAAGCAGTGTCAATATGATGACATATGGGATGATGGCAAGCTGGCAGAATCATTAGCACACCAGGAAAAGATTTTTAGTGGCATTTTGTCTGCTTTTATGTTCTGAATTCAAATTTCACTGAGGTTGACTTTGCCTTTCATCCTTTCAGAGTTGGGAAAATAAGTATCAGTTGAGCACTGGGGTCAATGCAATCGACTTACCCTCTCCTCTGAACTTTACACTATTAATGGATATTTAAAGAACTGAAAAATTTAATTGAGACTGTTAGATATTCTTATGAAGTTTTACTACCTGAGAGAGCCGATTGATCAACAAAACAAAATCATCTGCTTCAAAGTCTTTACATATTTATCTGGTATTGTCTGGAACATAATTTAACAAATGTTTATGACACAAAATTATCGTAATTTTGTATTATAGGTTATGCTTCAAACACCAGCTTAATAATGATTTCAAATTTTAGGACTAGGCCAGCAATTTTTTTTTGGTGGGGGAATGGGAGAATGAGGATGGTTAACTCAATCCCCCTCTTCTCCCCCAGTACTCATCTGGTGCTTATTTCATCGATTCTGAAAGAATGAAAGGCAAAGTCAACCTCAGCAAAATTTGAACTAAAAATTTAAAGAAGAATGAAATGTCACTAAGCATTTTGCCTGATGGGCTTACAATTCTGACAACTTGCCATCTTACACCAGAGTTATTTTACTAGACATCTCCAAATTCCTAATTATTTTAAAATGTTATTAAAACATTATATTTCATTAGAAGAACAGAGTATTTCATTTGGAGTATAGCAACAAAAGTGTTAACAGCTTCTTATTAACTGTTAGATAGCAGGTGTCAGATAGAAAAATATTAGTTACCATCTAATAAAGAGTAGCTATGAAGTATCCATTTAAGCACCATGCATCAGTGGTATAATTCTAATGTAGAGCCAAATCCACACTGCATGTCTGAATTTCTCTGTCGTCATTTCCCTGCACTCATTCCTCATAATTGCAATTTCTGTTAAATAGTCAATAGCCTGAAAAGAGATGCTTCTTAACTGGCTGATGTTACTGCCTCTCATTGCACTTTATGAAGGCTAAACTTTCACTGCTGACCCAAGAAGCCATTAACTGCTACTTGTTTATTAGCCTTCAGTAATCTGAAACTTATTACACTGGTGAAATGAAGTGTTTATAAAGCTGTGAGTCCTAATATTGTTTATATATACACTTCTTCATCCCTTTCTTCAGCAAATACTGTACACTGATTAATATAAGTGCTGCATTTATACTTTAATATTCAACATCATCAGTATCATCAACATTGGAAATGGAGTCATTGTCACTATCATCTTCTCCTCCTACTCCTTCTCTTGAACCTCTTCCTCCTTCGTATTTCCTTTCATCTTCCTTTTTTCTGGGGTAAATCTAATCAACTGCAATACTTGATTGGTACATCAGTCTGTCAGAGGGCCGCTCTCCCCAGGTTATCTCCCCTCCAAAATTTCAAGCTCTTGTGTTTATGTTAGAAACAATTATTGTTATTATCAATAATATTAATACGCTTAGTTTTGTTTGTTTTTGTTTGTACCTGTAATGTATGTCACACTTCAAAGGAAGAAGTGAGTGGCAAAGCAAGAGAGAGGAGGACAGAGAAGAAATAAAAGAGAAAGAGAAAGAGTGAGAGAGAAAGAGAGAGAGAGAGAGTGAAAGAGAGTGGTGATGGTGTTTGCTTTGTGTTTTTAATTGTTTATTACATCACAAGAAAAGTAGATGCAGAGATCAAAAGAAAAGCTGATATATAGATACATACACACATAGTTAAATTAAAAGCAGGAGAAAGGAGGGACACAGAGGAAGTGAAAGAGGAAGAAAGTGAGAGAGACAGTAGATACATAGATCCAAAGAAAAATTGATACATAGAAACATAGACACGGCATATATTGGATGTCACTTTCAGTTTTCATTACCATACGAGGATAAAATTAACTCACAGGTGGCTGAGTACTCCACAGACATGCATATCATTAACGTAATGCTCAGGGAGATTCAGCCTCACACAGAATATGACAATGCTGGCCCCTTTGAATTACAGCTACAACTCATTTTGGCCAGCTGAGTGGACTGAAGCAAGATAAACTTTCAAGTGGTTGAAAGAAAATGAAAAAAGAACCTATATTGGGGCAGGAAAATCTCTTTAGTCATTAGGGTCACTATAGGTGTTAATCTGGTCCTAACAGACGTATTTACACAGGCTGTTGTTATCAAACTGTTTCAGTCAAGTATTGGGGCTGACATAATCGACTTTATCTCTCCCCTCAAAATTACTGTCCTTGTGCTAAAATTAGAAAGAATTATTATCAACCAGAGGTGGTAGTGGTGCTGAACGTGTTTTCCCAAACTTGCAAACTTACCAATTTTTTTATTCTTTTACTTGCTTCAGTTATTGGCCAGCAGCCATGCTTGGACACTGTCTTCTACACAGCTTCTTTCTACAACATTCATTCACAAGGTATCAGTTTGCCTAGTCTATAGCAGAAGATGATTGTCCACAGTTCCACACAGTGGGACTGAACCCAAAGTATACTTCCTAAACACATCCATGCTTGCATCGTATTGAAAATATTTTCACCATTATTTTGCTTAAAAAGAAAAATAGTTTGGAATAGATTAATATCTATCCTGTTTACTTCAGGATGGAAGAATAAAGTTTGTCATCAGACATATGTAAATTTCATACTTTGTAAATATTAATTTACTTGTGTTTTAACATTCTTCTTCTAATAGAGTAGCAGAGACAGGTGTTAGTCGCAAGTAAAGTGGTGTCAATCACACTCTGAACAAAAAATTGTGAAAACTATAAATTAATTTTTTTAAACACAGAGAAAAGTATTTTTGAAAGAACAGAAAAAATTGAAGTAATTGAATATCATTTTGATAGGATATTCAAACTTTTCTAAAATAGACAATGTTATTGTTGATAATGTCAAATTAAATAGAAGCAATTTTGCTAGCATTGCAAGTGAAAGGAGGTAGTGTTTTATTACACTTTGTCTGCATTTGCTGGGTTCAAAATGAAAGACGAAAAATACACAGAAATACAGAAATCCAAAATTTGAACTTGAAGATTCTGTGTTCTTTTTTTTTTTAGATAAAATGACATCATTAATTTTCATATATACATAACTAGTAACAAGGGAAAAGGAAAAAAACTTGAATCCGAGCAAGACAGACATACTGTCAAAATATTGTTCAGTTCAATAAGCAGAGTCAATCTTTATTCCTCACAAATCAGATTATACTCTTCTTATTGTGTATTTACTTTCAGGGAAGAGTTATGTCACTCTTTATAAACTTATTATTATTCACTTAACTGATTTATCAATGTCTATGTCACATTTCAGCTCCATCTTGCAGCTCAGAAATGCAACACTTTCCTCAACTAAAGCTATTCTAAGTATCACAACTATCTGAATACTTCCTATGAAGTTTGGTATTTGCAGCTTTTGATGCCAGAATATTGCTCTTTTTGAGATGGATTAAGTATACCAATCACAATAGGTACCACACACACTTTTGAGGCCCTATGAATTTTCTAAATTTCCAATCATAAGTCTTGGTACTTCCCAACTTTTTCATCCTCTGTCTTAACAATATTTTGGTCTGCAGGTATAGCTACATCAATGCAGGTCCATTCTTTGGACTCCTTCAGTCAGAGAGTGATATCTGGACGATTATGTTGCAACATTTTGCCTGTACATATTGATATATCCCATGTGAGACTCACCTATCATCATCATCATTATCATCATCATCATCATCATCATCATCATCATCATCATCATCATCATCATCATCATCATCATTATTATTATCATTATTATAATTAAGGTGGTGGGCTGGAAGAATCATTACTATACTGGGTGAAATACTTAGAAGTAGTTCATCTGACTTCATGTTCTGAGTTCAAATTCCACCAAGGTCTACTTTGCCTGTTATCCTTTCGGAGTTGATAAATTAAATACCAGTTGTGTACTGGGGTCAATGCAATCGACTACCCCGCTCCTCCAAATTTCAGGCCTTGTGCCTATAGTAGAAAGGATTATTGTTATTATTATTAATATTATTGAACATGTGGCATTACCTGCAACACCTCCATGTTGCTGGGGTGTGTGTAGTATTGTGTGTTCTTTTTTGTTGTTGGTGGGGAATGTAAACTCTTCCCAGCATTGTATTGTGTCAGCTTGTTTGTTCGGGTTGTGTTATGTTGGCAGTGAGTTGATAGAATTGTTACCATGCCAGACAAAATACTCAGAGGTATTTCTTCTGGCTTATTACATTCTGAGTTCAAATGCTGCTGAGATTGACTACCTTCCATCCTTTTAGGCTTGATAAATTATATACCAGTTGAGGACTGGATTTGCTGTAATTGACTTAACCCCACACCCTTAAAAATTATTGTCTTTGTGCCAAATATTAGATAGAATTTTTTTTTATTGTTGGAGGTAGATTGACAGAATCATTAGAATGTTGGACAAAATGCTTTGCTGTATTTAATGTTCTGACTTCAGATTTCACAAAGGTCAACTGTGGCTTTCATTCTTTTCAATTTTCACCCAATGAAATATAAGCCAAGTACTTGGATCATAATAATCAACTTTTCTTTCCTAACAAAATTTCTGGCCTTGTGCCTTTGATAAACATCATTATTGATAGGGTGATGGATAGGCAAACTCTTTGAACAAATGCCTTACATTAATTCGTCACATTTATGTTGTGAGTTCAAATTCTGCTAATGTCACTGTTGCTTTCATCTTTCCAAGAGCATTAAATTAAAGTACCAATGAATTACAGAGGTCAATTTAATTAACTTAACCCCCTCCACTCATACATTTCTTAAAAGAAAACATTATTTTCTTTATTTGATGAATGTCACGATCAGTGAAACATTGATAGAATATTCTAGCATATTCAACTATGCCCTGGTGGGAGGTTTGGTTGTAGTATTGGTATTATTGTGTGGGAGCTTTGGTTGTGTGATGTTGTTGTTATTGGTGGTGGTGGTGGTATTGTTATTGTGTGGAGGTTTCAGTTGTTAGACATTGGTATTGTTACTGGTAGCAGCATCGGTGGCAGCTGTAGTGGTAATGGTGGTGGTAGAGGCAGCACTGGTGGTGTTGTAAAACTACTGATGTATCTGGTCAGGATATGAGTGCTTGAAGGAAATTAAAAAAAAAAACAAGAAACCTTTGATGATAATGATCAAAAATGTTCCGGTCACACCAGCTCTAACTTTTACACAAATATCATAAGCTTTCAACTAGCTATCATTAGCTTTCAACTATTTTAGGATGGGCTGGTAATATTCAATGGAAATTAAGCTGCCCTTCCTACCAAATCAAGCTAATGTATAGTGGCTAAAAAATGCTTCAATTGTTGTTGCTCTTGTTGTTGTTGTTGTTGTTGTCCAGACCCAGGTCAGCCCCAATCAAGCAGATCTGTCATCAAAGATGTTCCACCTTCACCATCATCCTTTTTTGTGTTTTTGTGTTTCTGTACTTGTTCAACATGTTCTTCTTATGTCAAGACAGTAATCTGAGGGAATTTGGTTGATATACCTAACAGGATTAACAACTGCTTAGATGTGACTTGTTATCATGTTGATGGTGAATATGTTGTGGTGATGTCTTCTGTAATAGTGGTTATAGTGAAAACAGTGGTGGTGGTGAGCATGATGATGATGATGATGACAATGTTGTTTGTAATGATGATGATGATGATGACATGATGGAGGTTTGAAAACGGTGATGATAATCTGAGCAAATGAAAATGTTTAACAGAGAAAGTTGATAAATTTCTTAATTTGAAAAGAAAAAGGAAAAAATAAATTAAACAGAAAGGAAACAAGAAGCATTTTTCTTTCTCTAAATTATTCATTGAATTAGTAAAGGAATACTTTTGTTTTCTCTTTTCTCTTCAATTTTTGAAAAAATTAATCTTTTTCTTCCCTTCAGAATTTTGACATTTGGAAGTTTTGGAATTTAATGATATTCTTCAGATAATAAGGAGTTTATAACTTTGTGATTTGATTTTATTAATTAATCCTTTGATAAAAAGAAGCAGAAACATTTTCAATGCAAGACAGCAGGAAGAAATTTGCCTGGGAAAAAATCATTGATAATAATGATGACTGTTGATGGGGGGTGGGGGAAGCAGCAGGAGTGGTGGTGGAAGCAGTGGCAGTGGCAGCGGCAGTGGTAGCAGCAGTGGTGTGAAAATAGGAAAAACGAATGGGGATGATAATGATGATGTGAAGATAGTAAAGGACATGGTAGTAGAACTAGTGAAACTAGTGTTAGAGGTGGTAATAATGTGTAAGTAGTGGAACTCTATGACCATTGAAAAGAGATTAGAATTCATTACATCCCTTAGTTTTTAGTTATATGTTGACACGTACATCATTCCTAAAATCTCATTTCAAAATGTTTTTATTTTGTGGTGAAGGTGACTTGGTAATGTAAAGAACAGGTTCTTCATGAGGCAATAAAAAATTTCTTTTGTCATTCTTAATTTCTTGAAAGTGTCTCCCTTTTAACCTTTTCTATTCTTTATTCAAAGTATAGAACTTCAATTGTTTGAGACATTTTTTTGCACACATCATTCAGTGTATTCTAACTTAAATTATTCATGGCTTATATATATCTGATAATTTATTTTCTTATAGTATAAAAGAATATTAACATTTTGGATGTCAGGATTTTAATAAGACAAATAAAATTATACTTGAGATTTAAAATGTTATTAGACAGAGGGCAAACTGTATTTGGTATTCAAAGATGTTACTGAATTTGTTATACTTCTTGTTTGGATTCCAAAATGTTCAAGTGAAGAGTCTCTATTTTGCTTTTCAAAGCAATCATTTCATTTGTGCTAGCACCAGGCAAATATTGGTAAAGGTGAGATTTTGTTAGTTATGAAAAGATTTTTATTCTCTCTAAAAAGAAAGATGAAATAATGTAATGCAAATAATGTAATGTACTTAGCTTAGAGCTTCACCTTTACCACCAACTCTACCTCTTATGAGCCAATGAAGTATTCTCTACACAGTGACTCAGCCTACTAAAGATTGTAGACAAATCCCGCCAAGATTATATGCAACAATTTTAAAACAGGAATGATGCAATAGATGATGTAGCAGACTTATAAAAAAATGGCATTAGAATGCTTTCTGATCTGGGCCTAAACAACAACAATAACAACAGTTTTACTATCCTTTGATCCTAAAGTAATATTGAAGTATTGGAAATATTGTATTTAAGACCCTAAAATGTTATCAGCTGGAAAAATTCTTTATTTCAGAACCCTAAAATTTAAGGAGATGATGCATAGAAATCTTGCGGCAAGTCTGAAAAGGGATGAATTTGAATCCTAAAAGGTTATTAGAAGAGGTATCCTCTATATTTGATTTTTTTTTTAACATTCAGAGAGAATCCTGAAAATTTATAGGAGGAAAGAGACAATTATATTTTAGATTTAAAATGTTAATTATTTGAGTAAAAATTGATACAGTTTTGAGAGTCTGAACTTTGTAAAGACATTCATTGTTGATGTAGCTATATATGTCATTATTGTTATGCTGATGTGGATGGCAATGGGTATTATAGTACATTTAGAGATGAACAAGTTGGTTGTACATGTTGAAGACTGGATTATTATTTCTTGTTAGATGTATGCTCTTTGTGTTGTTGTTTAGCTCAGTGGTTCTCAAGAGGATTCATGTGGCCTTTTGGGGTCCATACAAGATTTTGCTGTTAAAATTTAGGTGCAAGAAATTGGTTGTACTAATGCAATACGCAAAGTATTTTAATAATTAAAAAAAAATACAAATACTAATAATATTTAATTATAAAAATATAATATGGTTTTTTAGATATTGAAGGGCTAAGAAGGTTCGTTTGAGTAAAATAGGTATCAAAAGGGTCCATAAGTAAGAAATAGTTGAGAAACACTGGCTTAACCCTACACCAGTTCTGATTGATCTTCATCAAAGGAATTCCAACCAACGTCATTTTTACCAAGCATTGTATATTATTTAATGTATACACTTTAACTCTTAAACTAGTTTCAACTCAAGGGCTGTGGCCATGCTGGGACCACCATTTTTTTAAAGACAGCAAGTTATAGTCCAAAGGAGATTAAGCTGTCTTCTCTTAGTGCAGCAGGTGACAGTGATAGTTAGTTTTAAAGATATTTGAAATTTTGTTACTGTTATTTAGCAACATTCCAGCCCTTTAATGACAGTTGACTTCTCTTACACATGTTGTATAACACAAATTGATTTGTTGCTTATACTTCAGTTGAGTGATGCAAAAATTACTGGACTGCAATCTGAGACTTCTAATAATAGTGAACTGGCTGAATAGGAACAAATTCTAGAACAGAACTGGCCTTACTCTGTGTCTTACACAACACTTATCCAGGCAGTTCTATTTAATGACCATGAAGTTGTTGTTTCACAGGCAATGAGGTAACAAATTATTAATTATATACATGAATGGCATTTAAATTGCTCAATGTGTGTAATGGGAGCAACAGAATTACTGTATTGATCTGGAATGTTGGCAGATATCATTGCATTATCTACCAGCTGGGATACCTGTATTGAATATCAAAGAAATCAGAAAAAGGAAAAACTTGAATCACTGTTGGAATTACTCTGGCCAGCTGTGGGGCAAATTTGCTTTAGAACAAAACCTTTCAGCTTTTTTTGTTGTTCCTGTGGTTAATCACAGTGGATTCATTGAATATAGTAAACTGCTAGATTTAAAAATCCAAGCAGCTGTAAAACATTATAAATCTCAATTTGTGAGACAATATTTGAGTGAAATTTGTGAAAAATAATGGGCTGCAATTTAACAAGTTGTTTGAAGAATTCTCAAGCATATCACACTTTGAGTAAAGAAATATGATCAGAATTTTAAAACAACTTTTAATAAAAGCCATTTAGGCTGCAGGAATATACCTATTTCAGGTATGGCTGTGTGGATTTAAAAGTTTTCCTTACATCATACAGCACCTAGGGCAAGTAACCTACAATAACCCAGGGCTGATCAAAGCTTTGGTTTTGTGAACAGAAACTGTAGGTCCATTCTAAATACACACACAGGCATGATGGTCATCCACTCGTGACCGAGGAAGACCATTGCCGACCTTCAGGAACATTGTGCACTCTAGGACTAACTTATATTTTGCATTTGTGGCTCCGTTGGTGGCTAATGAGCCCTGCTCTTGACAAGCATACACAACTGCAAACATTGCAGATTAAGCTTTCCCCATTCACTATATGAGCCGTGCGTTTTCGCGCAGCTCGCTTAAGTTCTTCATGCTGGATACGTGCTCTCTCAAAAGTGTCGATCCCCTCCTTAACCTGCTTTCTCCATCCATGGCGATGACAGGCATTGTTCTCCCAGTAAGTGTCCTGCATATCACAGGCCTTTAATGAAGACTTGACACAGTTCTTAAAGCGCAGCTAGAAACCCAACACACAGGCATACACTTATACATACATACATGTATGTATATATATATATATATATATATATATATATATATAATCATAAATATACAGGGATTAGCAATTGAGTTGCTTCTCCAACATACTGAAAATTTAGAAATAGCAGTCAAAGAACTACTGATTCTAAACTACAAATTTTTCTCTAAAACGGATGGCGATATTTATGGCACACAGATTGGAATAGTGAAATTTTCATTCACTTAACCATGAAACGATTCGTATCCAATTAACTAAAGACTTGGTTTGTTTA
>NC_068998.1:33949736-33950629 GCF_001194135.2 Octopus bimaculoides
ATATATATATATATATATATATATATATATATATATATATATATATATACATATATATATATATGTATATAATACCTAGTATGAAACAAACATTATTTAAAACAGAATGAATACTGATGAACACAAGAAATTACATAATGTATGACTTAATCCGCAATATTGTGTTATGCTTTACATTCAACAAAGATTCTCAGCAATAGAATTATTGCAAAATTGAAAACCATTTGTTTCATCTCTTACTACTGTTGCTTCAAGGCATAACAAACATTCTCCTGTTTGTAGAATTCTAGTAAACAATTGGAATAGTGAATTACAAATCAGCAGTAAGTGGTCTTCATCACTGCTTTAAAACTGATAATGGATTGCTTCACTGTAAGCTCTGCATGATTCTGTCAAGCCTATTGGTGATGTACTATAAGTTTGTATGCCTTGATTCTATATGAATCCTATATAACCATAAGGTATATATATTACAAAAAAGACAAAAGACAAAGACAGGTGTAGAAACAACAAACAGGTATATTAGTTTAAAACTCAGGAAGGAGAGAAAGTCTTTTATGTTTCAAGCCTATGCTCTTCAGCAGAAAGGAACACGAGAAAATAAACAGAAAGAGAATAAAAAGAAGCTTTAGCGGTTAGTGGTCAATCATGGTGGCTGGCTGGACAGAGGTGGTCCACAACACAACACACAACACATCACCACACCACACCACCACACCACATCACACTACCCTGCACACACTAGAACTGACCACTTCCCAGCACCCATACTGCAACACACACCACCACACCACAACCCACCCCTACACATCCCACCCCTATCATCCCAATACATCCCAATCCCATCACCCCACCCCTACACATCCCACTCCTACATATCTCAACCCTACAAC
>NC_068998.1:33950871-33952141 GCF_001194135.2 Octopus bimaculoides
GCCACACCACACCACACCACATGCCACCACACCACACCGCATACCACCACACCACATCACACCACAACACACCACACCACACATCACCATACCACACATCACCACACCACCACACCACACCACCACACCACACCACCACACCACAACAACACACTACCACACCACACATCACTACACCACACTACAACAACACACAACACATCACCATACACCACTACACCACTACACCACACCATGCCACACCATACCACATGACATCACACCACATCACATCACCCTGCACACACTAGCACTGACCACTTCCCAGCACCCACACCATTATCCAAACACCTACACATGCACACATCCAAACATCAAGGTCACTAGCCCCTATCCACACACTTTCACATACACATGCATGCGCACCTTCATTTTGGGATCACCACTACTTTATTATCTCCCATTCTTTCTAGCTCTCCTGTCTGACCACCTCTGTTCAGCCAGCCATCATGATTGACCACTAAAGCTTTTTTATTCTCTCATTGTTTATTTTCTTGTGTTCCTTTCTGTTGAAGAGTGTAGGCTCGAAAGATAAAAGACTTTCTCATCTTCCCGAGCATTAAACTAATACACTTGTTTGTTGTTTGTATACCTGTCTTCATCTTTTGTTTTCTTGTAAATTCCAAATATATATGTATATATATAATCCAAGAGAGTTAGGGGTTGAGGATCCAACCCACTAAGGGATAATATATATCCAATATACTGCTGGTGGGGGGTACCCAATTATTGTTACACTAGTGTTATACCAAGTGCAATAAGTGGGTGCGGGTAATTTTTGTTTTTTTAACCTAAATTTATATTTAGCAATAAGAAAATGGAGGGGAATATGATGTACTCATCAACTTGCAGAAACTGTATTCCATTGATTAATCTGTTTATTTTATAACCAAAATGACAATAAAGACAATATACAGACACTTATGACATACCATATCATATCAACAATTAAGCAATTGGTATACACACACACATATATCTACATACATATATACATACATATATATATATATATTCTCTCATTCGTTTCTGTTGAAGAGCATAGGATCAAGACGTAAAGGACTTTTTCATTTTCCTGAGTGTCAAACTCATACACTTGTTTGTTGTTCATACACCTGTCTTCACCTTTTGTTTTTATATAAATTTCAACTATATATTATACACTTACATGGTTACTCTAGCTTGATTCTGACTGAACTTCCTATTCTTTGGACTTGAATATCTGAACCAC
>NC_068998.1:33952866-33956902 GCF_001194135.2 Octopus bimaculoides
GCTTGTGCGGGTGGCACATAAAAGACACCATTTTGAGCGTGGCCGTTTTCGTGCGGGTGACACGTAAAAGCACCCACCACACTCTCTGAGTGGTTGGCGTTAGGAAGGGCATCCAGCTGTAGAAACTCTGCCAAATTAGATTGTAGCCTGGTGTTGCCATCCGGTTTCACCAGTCCTCAGTCAAATCGTCCAACCCATGCTAGCATGGAAAGCGGACGTTAAACGATGATGATGATGATGATGATTCACATATATATATATATATTCTCTCATTCGTTTCTGTTGAAGAGCATAGGATCAAGACGTAAAGGACTTTTTCATTTTCCTGAGTGTCAAACTCATACACTTGTTTGTTGTTCATACACCTGTCTTCACCTTTTGTTTTTATATAAATTTCAACTATATATTATACACTTACATGGTTACTCTAGCTTGATTCTGACTGAACTTCCTATTCTTTGGACTTGAATATCTGAACCACGTCCCAAAGTTCACCACCTCTCTTCATCCACATACCAGCACTCCATCTGGATTACTACTGGATCTACTGACTCTACCTTTGCAGATTTCACTGGATGTTTTCGTATATGTATACACACACACATACACACATACTGTGTTAATTACAGGGGTAAAACATTAGTATAATTTATTACCAGTGGTTTGCATGTGTAATAAAAATCCTTAGAGAACATATTTTCATATATAAGTGTGTATAAAGATTTATACACAGAGAGAAGACCCTTGACAGGACTTCTTACATGCTGAAAAAGGCAGTTAAACCCAAACCGTGGAAAAAATAATCCTAAAGGCACGCTGATAATGGCATTAGAATGAAAAAAAATTATTATTAGTTAACACCATACTCAAGTTTCATTATTAATGAGCAAATAAATTAATTTTCCATCTGTAGTTTATCAGTGGGATCAATAAGACAATGCATAATTATGTAGCTTAATATGTATCGAAAAACACATGTGAGCTGCATCTTTATACATTATGGATTCAAATCAAGCACACAAGTGCAGTCACATGGCCAGCAGCAAATAATAAATCTAAACTGCATACTATATGGCCTCAGAATTAGGAAAATTTTACTGGGTAAATTATAAGGCTAAAAAATTAGTATAATTTATTACCAGTGGTTTGCATGCATAATAAAAGTCATAAGACAACATATTTTCATATATGAGAGTGTATAAAAATTTATACACAGAGAGAAGACCCTTGATGGGACTTCTTACATACATGGTTTGGGTTTAACTGCTCATTTTAGCATGTAAGAAGTCCTGTCAAAGGTCTTCTCTCAGTGTATAAATCTTTATACACTCTTATATATGAAAATATACATTCATATACACACACAAACACAAACGCATATAACAAAATAGAAATCTGGAAAATTTGGGGTATTATTTATTTACCATTACACATGCTTCAATTGTGCATGTTGAATGAACATGTACAAAAATTTCCTATTAGAAATTCTTAAGATAGAGAATCAAATAATATTAATTGTTTCTCTATCTCTGCAAGTAATATTTTCAGAATTTTCAACTCTAATATGTAGCTCACATCAAAACAATTATAACTACATACACTGGATTGTAATACTAGAATAAGGAAAATATGCTTCAAGGGGACACAGCCTGGATTTTTTTCATTCCCTATATAATGTGTGTGTGCGTGTGTGTGAGTGTGTGTGCATTTATGAGTTTGCATGAGAGTGTACTGTGTATGTGAGTGAGTACATTTACATCTTTTTGTCTTGGGATAGTGTATTATAAATGAGCTTCACTGTCATCTAAGTATTTGTTGGCCATCTTCCATGAAATTACATCCAGCATTTGCTTTATTTGAATTTTGAAGGACTAGGGAAAAATTACTTTTCTTGGAAGCAGGTGAGAGTTGGTTACAGAGAGAGCATGCAGCTACAGAAGATCTACTGCAATAAATTCCATCTTATCCACTCAAGCCAGGAAAAGTAGACATAAAAAAGAAAGTGATAGTAAGACACTGCCACTAAAGATCTGGTGAAATGTAATGGAAATACATTGGAAGATTGTTTGGCTCTGTTTATGCATGTTGTTGATGTAAAGCATGTTGTTAATGTAAATGTCATTGCCTCTAAGCTGGCAGAATAGTTAGCACATCTGATAAAATGCATAGTGACATTTCTTCCTGGTTTCCTGAGTTTAAAATCAATCTTTCCAGGGTCAATAAAATGAATGCGTATAATCAACTAATCCTCTTTCACAAAACTTCAGACCTTGTGCCTAGAATTAAAAGGATTATTAAAGTACAATGAATTATAACAGTCTGTGTAGTCTGAGAAAGAGGATTCTGCAATTTCTTGCTGAACAACCTACACAGATGATTTTTTGTAGTGATCAAATGCTTGTGCTGTACTGCGTATTAGTTCACTCCCTCAAATAAATTGAATTGCCTGTACAAGTGCACCACACATTGGGTGTCAAAGTGCTGGTGGTGGAGCAACATGAAATGAGGTGTTTTGCTCAAGATTAAAATTCACCTGCTTGTTCCAGTAATGAAACCATGATCTTGCAATTATGGGTGCAACGCCTTAACCACTAGGCCTTACCTGTATAGTGAATGCCAAATAATTATATATAAGAAAATATAATTAGTGTTGCAGTAAGATAGATTTACAGTGAAAATCTTTAGAGAGACTATTTAGAATTCACAATAGTCTTCAACAATGAGCTCCCTGCTGAGATATTAGAAGCGTATTTTATTTTCCTCAGAACCAACATTTAATACATTTTCTATTTTAATAGCATAGCTTAATTGGGTGACATCAGCATTTTTTATGCACTATACACACACACACACACACACACATATATACATATATATATATATATATATATATATATATATATATATATATAATCCCCATGATGATACACACACACACGCACACACACACACATACCCACTCACACACACATATACATATTTCGTTTTTGTATTTGATTCACCTCAGACACAATAATATATGTATACACACGCACACACACATACACACACACATGCACACACACACATACACAAACACATATATATAAATAAATAGATAGATAGATAGATAGATAGATAGATAGATAGATAGATATGTACTCTTACACATGCACATGTATATAAACTCACTCATAATCAGACACATTTATTTACTATCCACATGTCATTTATAATTACACATGTCTACATGACTGTGTGTACATGTGTGAGTACGTCTGCATTTAAACTGTCAGGTATATAACACACCATTTTCAACAATATCTCATAATTAGGAAGAATTGATGACATTTAACAAAATCCAAAAAGCAAATATGGAGATGACAGATTTCTTTCAGAGATTCCATTAGTGATGTCTCTTGAAAAAGTTAGAAACCAATAAATATGTTTTCATTGCTCCAGATGTACTTATTGCAGCCATTACCTCTCTCCCTCTCTCTCCTATCTCTCATTCTTTCCTCTTTACATTTCTTTCCTTTCTCTTTCTTGTCTCTCATTTCTTCTCTGTCTCTCAACCACTTCAGCAGATATTAATATTAAAATATTATAGCTGAATATTACACTATCTTGTTTGTATATTTCATGTCTATCAATATATTTATTGAAAATAACATTTATCTCATTAGTGCTTTCAGTTCACAAAAAAGGAAAAATACAATATTAAATTCAAATAAGAATTGAATACAGATTGTTGATATTTGCTTTTTAGCTTTTTTCCTATTATGGTTTATATGTGAAGAAGAAAGGGAATGGTTCATCGTTTGTAGGAATCATTTTGAAGTAGAAGCAATTAAGGAATAAGCTTGATTCAATATGAAGTTCCCATATATTTAAAAGTGAATCGTTTTGGCTTTCTCAACTACTGAATTCATCTCATTTGTATTTCCATATAAATTATGATTTGCACTGTCCTCCTCTGCCTCCTCCTCTGCCTCCTCCTCTTCCCCCTCCTCTTCCTCCTCCTCTGCCTCCTCCACTTCCCCTCCTCTGCCTCCTC
>NC_068998.1:33957027-33959262 GCF_001194135.2 Octopus bimaculoides
TCATCATCATCATCATCATCATCATCATCATCATCATCATCATCATCATCATCATCATCATCTCATTTGTAAGTCAATCTCAAAATTTTCCTGGCTGACATCTGTGAGACCTTTTTGGTAGCAAATTCAATCAGATTCAATTTGCTCCTTATCACTCTTCAGAAGCAAAGTGGTGTGCCAAGTCTTGGCCAGGCATTCAGTAGCTGTTACTAGTGGTTGATAATCCACCCAAGTGGTATACTAATTAAAAGCCTACTGGTAGTCCAGCCACAGTTGAATTCCTGCTAATTTTTACCGTTTTTTTCCCTGGATCATTTTGTTAATTAGTAGCTATTATATACAGCCCCACACTGTCTATCCTACAACTTGCTCAGGGGGTACAAAGATGCTGCAAGAATAGTTTGAGATACCCAGTGTATAATTTGTACATCTTGTTCTAGCAGGCTTTTGAGCAATAATTTTTAGCAAGGGTGGTTTGGCTATTTTGGGGGATAAGGAGAGTAGTTACTGTTGATAACCATTGGGTCAGTTCTTGTGTATCCTTGATACATTCTCTATACAACCAAATGAGATCTTACTCATAAGAGGTGAAATTATTCAGCCAGTAGCCTGTTATGAGGTCTAGGCCTGGGGATTTCCTGTTCAACATTTTCTGAATAACTGTTTCCAATATTTCACCATTTATTTCATATTGCTTTTGTTAGGCATGCGGGTAATAGTCCTGGTCCAGTTTTTTTAGCCATACAGCTTGTTTGTTGAATTCATCATTTGTTTCCCATAAAGATCTCTAGTAGCCTTCAATCTGATCTTTTCTGTGGGTGTTTTTTACTGAGAATGAGCCTTTTACATTGAAATTGTGATAGGCTGACTTGGGTTATCTGGCAAATATTTTATTGAGCCTTTACCATTTATATGCTATAGATATATATATATTTCAGTTTTTCAGCTAGTACAGCTTGGAGTTTATGTTTTTGAATCCTGTACCACCAAACTGCCTCCCTAGATTTTTCTGAGGTCTTCACGATGTTGTGTGAAGTTTTTCTCAGTGCAATATTTCATAACTACAACAATCTGTGCGATATTTCTGTGTAGAAAATAAAATTTTATTTCTTAAATTACATGTCTATACTAGTTCAAGTTTTGTGCTTGTATCCTGAGTGCATGGCTTCAGCTATTTGTAGTACATTAGTAATGTAATAGCTGAGATATATATCAAAAGGGTAAAGACTTTGTGGATTGTTCTCATACTTCTGGACTGTGGGGTCTTCAGATATTTGTTTGCTATTTTGTTTACAGCTTTTAATTCTAATTTACTGGGTTTCTTATTTATACTAGTGTTGCATGGCCTGTCATTCAAATTAAGGTTGTGGACCTGTTGAAGCATCCCCCCGATCACTTGCAAGGTGTCCACAAGTTTTTGGTGCTCTATCTTTACACTATAGGTATAGATTTCAGTTAAATTGTTGGTGTGTGGTTTACTGATAGATTTAGCTGACCATTCTGTCTGTCCATCTGTGGAAGCGAGATGAATATCTTCAATAGCTGGCTTTATTGTGTCAGCCTGCATTGAATCAAACATTACTGTTAGATGTAACGATTTATATCTAATGATAGGTTTTGCATGTTCATTTAAATGTTTTGAGGAAAAATCTAATTCTAGGGGTTTGGAGTTCCACAAAATCTTTAGCCTTTACACAAAACTAAACTTTTAGGGATCTGATTGTATATATGCTTCTTATAAATTTTTAAAATCATAGCTCTATTATATACAGTGATTTTTGTCTTGATGTGGTCGAAGTAAACACATACATTTAGCCATGATGATTTTGTCTATTCATTGATATTTGTATTTGTTTTTCAAATACACAATGATCTTTAAAAGTTTCAACAAAGTTTTGTCAGAATTAAATTTTAAATTGTTCACAGCTTGGGTAATCTTTCCTTTCAGGTTGTTTTTAATTCTACAATTGTGTTTTAACGTACATATTGAGCATTTTTTTTTTTTTCTGTGAATTATTTTGAAACATTACTTGGCTTATTTCTTTCTCTGTGTATAACATTACAGTGCCGTGTTTACTTAAACATGTTAAAATGTATGTATCATTTATATAGAAATGCTGCAATATACATAATGTTTAAAAAACTTATGTAGAAATATTTATTTCTAATCTTACCACATTCTGTAGATCATCTTCTTCAATATTTTGTATGATGCCTTCTTATAAGTAGTAAATA
>NC_068998.1:33959573-33960619 GCF_001194135.2 Octopus bimaculoides
AAATGGAGTAAAATACATATGTTAACTGAATACTTTTATTTCCAACATATGTTTCGAAGATTACAAATTATACCTTCCATAGGAATAGGTGATGTTGATAATAATGTAATCTTCTCTTCAGGGAAATGCATGGGAGCCAGCTTAAACATAAGATATTTTAACCGAATATGAGAACTGTAGTTGGAGAAGGTTGTTACGTAATTTATTTGAAAAAGCCGTTGGAGGCTGGGACGCTACTAGACAGTACGTTGGACAAGAAGGGAAGAAAAAAAGGAAAGAAAAAAGAAAGAAAATTTAGAGTATAAAGTTAGGAGATACTAAGATGATTTAAATCCGATAAAAAATTGGAGAGAAATGTTATGTAAATAATGGGACCGTAAAGGGGTGTTAATCTTGTATTTCTACAAATAGTCTTGACATAAATGTGTGTAATCCTATATACTCATCTATATGCACATATATACACACATACATACTCACACACATACATACATACACTCGTATACATACATACATATATATATATATATATATATATATATAATTATATGTATTTCTTCTATCTTAATGAATAAAAATTCTTCGGATAGAATTAATGGGTTAATAGAAACCAAGGTAGCAAAGAACACAAAATAACTGTGGTGTAGTTCCTATTTTTGAGGTAGAAACTCCTTGAAATTTTGGGTATTTGAGTATATTTAAAAATTTAAGGAATGGAGAAAACGCATGTTATAATTGCATACTTTATTCCTACAAGGAATGTATTCTTTGGTGGAATGGGTATGTCTTTAAGTGATGCGTTGATGTTAAATAACTCCATTTTTGGAAACTATTAAGGTAGCAGGTTTTATTATGGACCTGTTTAAAATATATTTAATTATATGTATTTCTTCTATCTTAATGAATAAAAATTCTTCGGATAGAATTAATGGGTTAATAGAAACCAAGGTAGCAAAGAACACAAAATAACTGTGGCGTAGTTCCTGTTTTTGAGGTAGAAACTCCTTGAAATTTTGGGTATTTGAGTATATTTAAAAATTATATAT
>NC_068998.1:33960952-33964738 GCF_001194135.2 Octopus bimaculoides
ATATATATATATATATATATATATATATACATATACATATATATATATATATATGTATGTATATATATATATATATATATGCACCCATATACATGTGTGTGTGTTTTCATGGGAATGTTCCATTATTCGTTGAGTCAATATTTGTGTATATATTCAGTAAGAAAGGGATTCACTATATCTATTCCAAGACAGTCTTTTTGCCAAATGGCATGTATATTGCTTTTGCAGCAATGTTGTATTGCATAGTGGGGTACTTTGATGACATTTTAGGCAGATGTTAATTACATGTGTGATGTCTTCCTCAAATATATGACATAATCCACATTTTTGGTTACATCTTGGAACTCCAGGAACTTCACTGTCTCTTGTTTATTAGGTATTTAGCAATCTCCTCTTCTTGGATTGCAAATGCATAGCCTTTAAAATGCAATGCGGTGTAGCTATTATGCATCCATGGTGGCAAAAGTATACTTCCAGAGTTACCCATCATATGGTGGGTAATACTCTAGGCGTTCACTCAAGGTGCTGTACAATGAGATGGAACCTGAACCATGTGGTTGCAAAATAATGACACAGCAATGTTTCTGCCTATTTATTCATCAGTGTATATGTTTGTGTGTGTCTCAGTAGAACAGTAGTTGTAAAGACAATAATAAAAAGTTTTTAAAATCCTGTCATTTTGACAGGTACTACATTATTTAAAAACTAAAATATATAGAAATATATTTCAAATAAGATTTTGTCATCATTTTTCTCCTGGTATTTTAAAAAGAAATGTAATTTTATGCCATGATCAGAAGCAATGAGCGTGCATGCTTCAGCATATATATGTGTGTGTGTGTGTGTGTGTGTGTGTGCGTGTGTGTGTGTGTGTGTGTGTGTGTGTGTGTGTGTGCGCGCGTGTGTGTGAGCATGCGAGTGTTTAAAAACAAATCTTGTAATAAGAAAAATTGGTACCAATGAAAAGATTCCATGGAAGCAACATTTACATTTGGCCTAAATGTTCGTGCATTCAAGCTTCTTAATTCAATATACACACTTTCTTTCCTACTGTAGCTTTTGGAAAGATTAAACATATACACAGCAGTGTCATTCTCTATCCTAAAAAAAATTAGTTTACTTAAAGAGCTGTGGGGAGTAGTATTTGTCATGTCCTTCTTGAACTAGAATTTAAAGAGTAAGAATTTCCTTTGATCCATTCCAGCATGTAAAGATTCGATTATTTTTTTGGTTTGCTTTGCAAAAGTGAATTGTTTTTTATTTGTTTGTTCTTTTTGTTTGTGTTTTTTTTTTTTTTTTCTGTGTAGTTATTGGGTCTGAAATTGACTTCATGATGTGGTTCCTTATTTTATTTAACCAAGATGTGTGAGTTTTCTTACTTGATCGTTTACACAGTTTGTCACATTCAGTAATTTTATGTTACTTTTGAAATATGTGTTAAAGATTTTTTCATTTTAAACTGATAATATTTCAGTTATAATCACATGATTGTACACTGAACCACAAACAGGTAACTATACTCAAGAAATGTTTCCACCGGTGCTAGTTAAGATGACTTAACTGTGAGATTTATACAGTGCAGAATTTAATATTTATTTTTTAATTTGATGCTCTTCTTAACCATTCACCATTTCCTAAGTTGGATATGAATATCTAAGCTTTATTGATAAATATCAAAATACTGAGAATAGAATATTGTTGTTTAGGCACTGGCTTGTTTTGATGGTAGCCTTCCAGCAGTGACCATTGCTCTCATTTTTTGACACAGTGTATGCAAAACTAGATTGTTTAATGTAATTTCCATATTTTAAGGTGATGTTGGGGAGATTTGGTTATTATTTCTAGCAAATCAAATGATCATATCAACTGTTGTAGCTCTGTGACTTCAAAATGCAAATCTCGGCTCTAGTCATCAGCAAAAAATAGGATGGTGAGATTGCTCTCAAATTTGCAAGCAAGAAATAACATTGGTTTCAAAGTCTGGCACAAGACCAGCAATTTCAGGGATGGGGTAAGTCGATTACATCGACCCCAGTTCTTAACTGACACTTGTTTTATCAACCCTGAAAGAATGAAAGGCATAGTCAACTTCAGCAAAATTTGAACTCAGAACCCTGCCACAAAGCATTTTGCCCAGCACAGTAACAATTCTGCCAACTCACCATCTTAAAGCAATAGATTATCTCAATAATGGAAAATCAAACAAGAATATAATTTCCTTGGTTCAGTTCCAAGATCAGCTGCCATTCCACCCTCATCATATTTTAGCTTTTACTTCTTTCAGTCATCAGATTATGACCATGCTGGGCACTGCTAGAAGAGTTTAGTCCAGAGGTTTTCAACTGGGGTCCATATGACACTTGAGGGTTCATATAAGATTTTGCACAATATATTTTGACAATTTTTTAAATATATTTCCTAATGATATTCAATTATTAAGATATAATGTGATTTCTCAAACATTGAATGGCTATGAGGGTTCACCAAAGTAAAATAAGAATCAAAGAGGTCCATAGGTAAAAAATGGTTTAGAACCACTGGTTTAGTCAAAGACATCAACCTCAGTACTTCTGTTTTTCCAACTAATTTTCAGCCCCTTTAGCCAAAATGCTAAGTTATGATGGTGTATACAAACCAGTACCAGTTGTCAAGTGCCATGGTAAGGGACAAACTCAGACACGCACAGACATTTATGTATGTAGACAGTTTCTCTATACCAAGTTCACGCACATCACATTGGTCAACCCAGGGGCTATAGTAGAAGACACTTCTCTAACATGCAATGCAATCAGACTGAACACAAACCACCACATGGCTGAAAAGTAAGCTTCTTAGCCACATGGTTATAAGGAAAATACCAAGATTTTACTAAATTGAAATTTATCTTACGTGTATATATTTATGTATGACTGTATGTATGTATGCATGTGTATTATATATGTATCTAAGTATATGTGTGCGGTATGTGTGTATGTAAGTAAGTATATATATCTATATGTATATGGATGTGTGTGTGTGTGTGTGGGGGGTCTGTCTATCTGTCTGTGTATGGTAAATTTGCCAAGATACTACACAAATGGACCCTACCTGGTATATATATATATATGTGTATATATATATATGTATATATATATATATATATAAGACTCGGCAAGACAAGTGAGACCATAACCCGTGGCCTTTACCAGGGGTGTACCCAGCCCACTTATGCGTACCTTTCCTTCTTTGGATACAAAACCCTGCTTGCGAAGACCTGTTGAAGCAAGTGAAATCAAAATCGAAATCAAACCAAATTCGACGACTGGCACCCATGCTAACCTTCCTTCATTGGACACTAAACTGTGCTTGCGAAGACCTGTTGAGGCAAGTGATATGGAAACTGAACCAAATTCGATGACTGGCACTCGTGCCAGTGGAGCGCTAACAGCACCATCCGAGCAGGATCACTGACAGAGCAACTGTCTGGCTTCCGTGCCGGTGGCACGTAAAAAGCATCATTTGAGCAAGATTGTTACCACCGTTGCCTTACTGATACTTGTGCCGGGGGCACGTGAACAAAACATTTAAGCGAGGTCATTGCCAATACTGCTGGACTGACTCCTGTACAGGTGGCACATAAAAAAGACCATTTGAGCATGGCCGTTGCCAGTACCAGCAGACTGGCTCTCGTGTCGGTGGCACATAAAAGCATCCACTACACTCTCAGAGTGGTTGGCGTTAGGTAGGGCATCCAGCTGTAGAAACTCTGCCAGATCAGATTGGGGCCTGGCGAAGCCATCCAGTTCA
>NC_068998.1:33964748-33965132 GCF_001194135.2 Octopus bimaculoides
CCAGATCAGATTGGGGCCTGGCGAAGCCATCCAGTTCACTAGTCCTCAGTCAAATTGTCCAACCCATGCTAGCATGGAAAGCGGGCGTTAAACGATGATGATGATGATGATGATGATGATATTTGCTATTATGCAAAAGTGTTGTTTGTCCAAATCGTTGTTTTTTCAGACAATGAAAAAATAGTTTTACCATTCCATAGCAAAACCATTGTACTACACCTCGACAATTTCTGATATCTTGGCTTCTGAAACAGCTGGAGATACAATAGTTTGACCAAAAGAACTAGCTATTGCAAGCAAAAATAAATATAAAAAAAAACACATTTGACCAAATTTAGGCATACAAGAGTTTGATATAATAGCAACGATATATATATATATATA
>NC_068998.1:33965188-33967628 GCF_001194135.2 Octopus bimaculoides
AGTAACATGCTTTATTTAAAAGCAGCAGAAATATAACAAAAGCTGTTACTCAGAGTTTCACGTTCCCGTTTGTCAGACAGTTTGCCAACGAACGGGAACGTGAAACTCTGAGTAACAGTTTTTGTTATATTTCTGCTGCTTTTAAATAAAGCATGCTACTCTACCTCTGGTATTTGAGTACTCTTTTTTCCACCTTGTCTCATCATTTATGTGCTTACTCTGGTGTAACCTGTTCCTTTTTTAGAAAAGTTTGAGTGACTCTACACAAGCAGGAAGAAGTAACAGCTGGATGTATATATATATATATATATATATATATATATAGATAAAAATAAGCAACAAGGATATCCAGAGATAGTGCCGTACAATCGTTTCATGCAACTCCATTTAATTGAACAATGTAATTATTACATCACTTTAAAATGCAGAGCAATCGTCAGCTGCACAAAGATATGGAATTTAATTAAATTAGAACAGATGGGCACATTAGTATAATTAAATCTCACATTAGTATACCTAAAATCTCCAAGAAGTTAAGGAGATAGACAAAGAACATGTTTTTACTACAACATAGAAGTTAATAAATAAAATATCAAGAAGACTCTGCCTGTCAATGATTTTATTTGTGTTTTTAGTTTTAATTTATAGACTAGTTTATCAAACCTTGTTTATCTAAGGCTTGAGAGAATAAAGAGCATTATCAATTAGGGGTAGGGGTGAGGGAGCAGCCGATCGTACTGCATTGCCTCTAGATATCCTTGTTGCTTATTTTGATCTTAATTGCCTTACTCTGAAATTGTATGGATAATACCATAATAAATTCTGGTGCCTCAAGTTGTAATGAACACTTAGAACTACTTGAGGTAAGCAATGCCACTGTATTTATTCCATGGGTAAATCTTGAATTTATTTCACTTTATTTTGAATATTTAACTGAGTGAATGTTCAATACAGTAACAACGAATATGGAATATTAGTACATCTGCATTTTTTCTTTTATTTCTACAGTCAATTACAGTATGTTTGGTTTAAATTTGCGTCAGACAAATTTAAATCAAATATGCTGTAATTGACTGTAGAAATGGTAAAAAATATGCAGATATACTAATCTCCATATTCATTGCTACTGTATTATATATATATATATATGTGTGTGTGTGTGTGTGTGTGTGTGTGTGTATGTGTGTGTGTGTGTGTGTGTGTGTGTGTGTGTATACACACACGCATACACACATTTATTTGTATACATGTGGTTCTTATTCAAATCAATCTGATAGCAAAATCTACACTCAATGTTACTTTATCTAAAACATGCTTTCTGAGGGTTATTCTTCATTTCATATTTCCTACATTATCTCAGACATGTGCATCTGTTCAGAGAGCAGTGAAAGGAAGAAAAAAAATTATCACACACCTCCATCAAAAGCAAGTAACAAAAATGTTTAGTTACACAGGAATATGATGCAGGTGGTTATATAAATAATATATTGATATATAAAAAATAGTGTCTGCACATATAAATATACATATATATTTCTCTCTCTCTCTCTCTCTATATATATATATATACACACACACACACACACACACACACACACACACACACATATTGACATATAGGTGAGTATGGACAAGCACATAAACAAGAATATATATGTTTATGAATCGTGTACTGGCTTTAAACCTTCAAACACATAAGTAATAAGAGATCTCTTACATAAAAAAACCTATAAAAAATAATGTCAGAAAGTGCATCTGACTATAAAGCAATGCCTTAATAATATCTCTGCCTAACCTATGCTTGCTTGAAAAGAAAATGTAAAAATAAACATATACATATGTATATATGTATACACACACACACACACACACACTCACACTCACATGCATAAACATTAAATGTGTATATATATATATATATAAATATAAATGCATATATATATATATATTATTCTTTTCTTCTTTTACTTGTTTCAGTCATTTGACTGTGGCCATGCTGGAGCACTGCGTTTAGTCAAACAAATCGATCCAAGGACTTATTCTTTCTAAGCCTAGTACTTATTCTGTCGGTGTCCTTTGTCAAACCATTAAGTTACAGGGATGTAAACACACCAGTACCGGTTATCAAGTAATGGAGGGTGGGCAAACACAGACATACACACAAATATACCCTCCCCCACATATATATACATACAACTGGCTTCTTTCTTTTTCCATTTACCAAATCCACTCACAAGGCTATTGCAGAAGACACTTGCCCAAGGTGCCAAATAGTGTAAGTGAACCCAGAACCATGTGGCTGGGAAGCAAGCTTCTTACTACACAGCCACTCCTCTCTCTGTCTCTCTCTGTCTCTCTCTCTCTCTCTCTCTCTATATATATATATATATATATATATGTATGTATATATATATATGTATATATATATGTGTGTATATAT
>NC_068998.1:33968034-33972373 GCF_001194135.2 Octopus bimaculoides
ATATATATATATATATATATATATATATATATATATATATAGAATATGAGGGGTTTAGTCCACTTGTGCTCTAAATGAATAGGTATGCTGGGTAAGTGCTATAGTAGGTTGACCATTAGGTTTCAAGATTACAACTAAGGCTGGATCTAGGGAACCATATTAGAGTTCCATTATAGCAGGTATATATTATGTTAGAGGAAAAATCAAATCCAAGGCAGAACGAGTATCTCGAGTCATTTAGAATAAATCAATTTGATGCCAGCATGGAAAACGAACATTAAACGATGATGATGATGATGATGATGATGATGATCTTACAGCTATTTCTGGGTTATCCCAGATTTTTCCTTCAATATATATATACATGTGTGTGTGTGTGTGTGTGTGTGTGTGAATCTATTTATATGTTTGTGTCTGTCTCGGTGCAGGTTTTAGAAAAATGTACTGGGTTAATTAATTTGTTTGACTAAAAGTCTTCAAGATGGTGCTCCAGCATGGCTGCAGTGTAATGAGTGAGAGAAGTAAAAGATCACAGATAAAAGAGAGAAACATTATATGAATATATATCATCACCACCATCATTATTTTATGCCCATGATATGTATATATTGATATATATAAAATTTAAATAATGAGGGTGATAAATTGAATATTAATTCAATTAACACCACTTTAAAACCAGTGGCCTAGCATATAGAAAAATTGTATTACATGCGTATAAGAAGGGATGACCACTAAGTGGACATCCATTATGCTAGAAATAAATCACCTATGATCTAACCACAACGAAAAACATGTTCTCTTGAAAAACTCAGCAAACACCAGAACGTAAGCGAGTAAGACAAATTAAAATATACAAAATAAAGAATTAATCGTAGACCGGTTTCACCATTAACTACTTTACTTATGTAAAACCGGTTTACGATTAATTCTTTATTTTGTATATTTTCATTTGTCTTACCCACTTACTTTCTGGAGTTTGCTGAATTTTTCTAGAGAACATTCTTTTCTTTGTTGTTAGATCGTAGGTGATCTATTTCTAGCATAATGGATGTCCACTGAGTGGTCATCCATTCTTATACACATATAATATTTATATATATATATATAGATATTACATAAATTTCATTTATATATTACATCATCATCATCATCATTGTTTAACATCCGCTTTCCATGCTAGCGTGGGTTGGACGATTTGACTGAGGACTGGTGAACCAAGTGGTTACACCTGGCTCCAATCTGATTTGGCAGAGTTTCTACAGCTGGATGCCCTTCCTAATGCCAACCACTCCGAGAGTGTAGTGGGTGCTTGTACGTGCCACCAGCACGAAGGTCAGTCAAGCGGTACTGGCAATGGCCCCGCTCAAAATGGTGTCTTTTACATATATAAATAGATAGATAGATAGATAGATAGATATGTATATGTATATATGTAATTGAACAAACGGATAGTCAGGTGAACAAATTTGATCTTAGCACTAATTGTCATCATCATTGTCCATTTTCCTGACTAGCTTGGGTTGGACAGTTCCACAGGTATGGTTTCTATGGCTTGATGCCCTTCCTATCTTCGACCACTTTACAGAGTGTACTGAATACTTTTTATGTGGCACTGGCAGCAGCAAGGTCACAGGTAACCTGCAACACAAGCCCCCTCAACTGAGGGCAGAGTGTAGTACTGAAGGAGAGAGTGAAGAGAGAGGGGAGATGTTGGTGATACTGAATGGGCCTGGGATTAGAGAATATTGAGGGAAGTGGCTTTATGCTGTGTACAGAAAGGATAATGTATGATGGCAGAATAGGAATAGGTGTCTTCTTATAGAGAAGATACATGACTTCCCCAGCTGGAAAGAGAGAAAAGAAGTAGTGAAGGTGTATCATTGAAGATAGAGATAGAGACTTGGAAAGGGTAGTTGGGTAGGCAAGTATGCTGAACCTATCCCTAATTTTAAAATCACTGCTGATCTAGATATTCCAAGGACATTTCATTGTAATTTAGATGGATCTAAGTTTAAAAGCACACAATCAGTCAACTGATCATTAGTTTTGCTTTCCAATTGTTGGAGAGGATTGTAATAGGGAAGATTGTACATGCAAATACTTACATATTAATATCGTTTATCTTTTTCTGGTCATTAGAGTGTGGCCATGCTGGGGCACCTCCTTGAAGGGTTTATGCACACAAATGAACCCTGCCACACATTTTCTTTTGTAAAGCCTGGTGCTTATTCTATCAATCTCTTTTTGCCAAAACAATAAGTAACAGGAATCTAAGCAAGCCAACATTGGTTGTCAAATGATGGGTGGAGGAACAACACAAACTCAGTGACACACACACACACACACACACACACACACATATGATAGACTTCTTTCAGTTTCTGTCAAATGAATCCAATCACAAGGCTTTGGTTGACCTGGGACTACAGGGAAACACTTTCCCAAGGTGCCATGTAGAGGGCCTGAATCCAGAACCATATGGCTGGAAAGTAAACTTACCACACAGCCATACCTGCACCTATATAAATTTTTATTCTCTCCTTAATCTTCTGTATTTTTTATACTCCATGCAAAAGTAAATTTATTTGTCAATATATAAATGAATATCTATGCATTTGTACATATAGGTTTATCTTCTGAATATATTTAATTTATCTGCATCATTACCTCCATATCAGCTCACCTGGATTTCTCTTATAGTCATTCTTTACCCTGTGGACCTAATCATTGATAAAGACTTTAGATTTTATGTTTAAATCATTTGAGCACTGCTACATTCTTTCTATACTGAGCCCTGGCACTTATTTTCTTTTGTAATGTGTGTGTGTGTATACATATGTATATATATATGTGTTTGTACAAAATTGAAAATATCCCACCAGTCAAAATATGCAAATATAATATACAAAGCATGATAGGTTATAAAAACAGCTCCTAAACAACTGAATGAATAATATATATATATATATATATATATATATACATATACATACCTATATATATATATATATATGTATGTATGTATGCATGTATGTGTGTATGTATGTATATACACACTCACACACATACACACGTGCATGCACACTTTCAGACACAAATAAAACATAGTAATAAATATATATGGTTCCAGACTGATATGAATTCAATTCATTCTCTTTAAATTAAGCACATTACGAAATATTGCAGTACAGGTGACAATCTCATATTATTGAATTAAAGCCATTCAATTTGCAAATATATCTGAAACAGCAAGATATTTCTATATAACTGAAAATATCACAACAGTCAAAATGTGCAAACGTAAGATACAAAGCACATAACAATGAAGTGGAAAGGAAAGAAATGATTCCTTTTAATATTTCTTTCTCTTTCTAAAAGCAGACTTCTGTTATTAATCGACAGAATAAGGTAGTTTTTTTTCTGAAATAGAGTTGAAGTTTGATTTTAGTTTATGTGAATGAATAAGTATGTATTTGTGTGTATGTGTATTTATAAATAAATAAATAGGTAAATAAACAAATAATGTTTATGCAAATACGCACACACATTTGTTCATCACTTTTCTCTTTCTCTTTGCCTGTTTCACTTTCTGTTCCTCTTTATCCATCTATCTCTCTATCTGTCTGTCTGTCTGTCTGACTGTCTGTCTATCTATCTGTCTACCTACCTACCTACCTACCTACCTACCTACCTACCTATCTATCTATTTATCTATCTATTTATTTTTCTCTCTGCCTGTCTATCTGTCTACATATGCACACACATGCGCACGCACACACATACACACACACACACACACACACACACACACACACACACACACACACACACACACACACACACACACACACACACACACACACATTTGTAAAGACATGAGCAAAAACGGAAATTACAAGTCTCTTTATTCACAACGAATATACATCCAGACTGTTGCTGACATCACATAACTGGCTACTGTGAACAGGCTTTAAATAGCAAACTATAAGGTGTGTACCTGAATATTAAATTATGACCTTAGTAAGTAGGAAGGCGAACACATCACACACCCCTTCATGTAGGTGGCCCTGCTCGATCTGTAGAAAAGTTGTAGGTAGAAACTCCATAAGATGTACCCAGAGTAAGCTATGAATGCATAAGAAGATTAACCGGGAAGATAGCTTTCGTGTGCGGCAGATGCACAGAGGCAATAAACATCATAGTTGTTCAGAAAGCAGATTCCATCTCATGCCAGAGAAGAAGCTAGAAATAGTTGATAGCTTCCGCTACCTAGGCAACCAAGTCTGTAGTGGTGGTGGATACTCAGAGAGCATTACCATTAGAGTAAGAATTGCCT
>NC_068998.1:33972383-33974565 GCF_001194135.2 Octopus bimaculoides
CTTTCGTGTGCGGCAGATGCACAGAGGCAATAAACATCATAGTTGTTCAGAAAGCAGATTCCATCTCATGCCAGAGAAGAAGCTAGAAATAGTTGATAGCTTCCGCTACCTAGGCAACCAAGTCTGTAGTGGTGGTGGATACTCAGAGAGCATTACCATTAGAGTAAGAATTGCCTGAGCAACGCTCAGATAGCTTCTACCCCTACTGGTGACAAAAGGCCTTTCGCTCAGAGTGAAAAGTAGATTGTATGATGCATATGTGCAAACTGCCATGCTTCACAGCTGTGAAACATGGGCCATGACTGCTGAAGACATGCGTAGGCTCGAAAGAAAGGAAGCTAGCATGATCCGCTGGATGTGTAGTGTCAGTGTGCACACATGACAGAGTGTAAGTGCCCTGAGAGAAATGTTGGACATAAGAAGCATTTTGGATATGGCATGCAAGAGAGATGATTGTATTGGTATGGTCATGTACTATGGATGGATGAGGAGAGCTGTGTGAAGAAGTGCCAGTCCCAAACAGGGGAAGGAATCTGGGGTAGAGGAAGGCCCAGGAAGACATGGGATGAGGTGGTGAACCATGACCTTCGAAATTTGGGCCTCACAGATGCAGTGACGAAAGACCAAGACTTCTGGAGATATGCTGTGACTGAGAAAACCCAGCAAATAAAATGAGATCACAGCTGTAACCTACAACCAGTGTCACATAACCAGCCCACTCAAAAAGTATCTTTGGATCATAGGGTGACATGCCATGCTTCAGGAGGCCTATTGAGTCAAGTACATCAAATCAAAATCAAATCAAATCACAATCAAATGGAAATTGTAATTGTGGTCCCCGTGCCATTAGCACATAAAAAGCACTGCCCGATCATAGTTGATGCCAGCCCCCTCTGGCTCCTGTGCTGGTGGCATGTAAAAGCCACCCACTACACTCTTGGATTGGTTGGCATAAGGAAGGGAATCTAGCTGTAGAAACACTGCCAGATCAGACTGGAGCCTGGTGCAGCCTCCTGGCTTCCCAAACCCCAGTTGAACCATCTGACCCATGCCAGCATGGAAAACGGACGTTAAACGATGATGATGATGATGAGGAGGATATATATTTATGTATATACTGTATATTCATATATATAATTGTTTTGCGAGAATAATATCGATAGAGACTTCGAAGCTTCAGCCAGCCAAGCCATCATTGGACTGTGATGAATCAAGTTAATCTTGCCTTTGTATAGTTTCTACTGAGATAAATTTTTTCTGGGATTTGTGTGGTTCAGGTGAAAAGTAATTAGGTTGTAAGGTGAGTTGTGATGGACAGGTTCCATGGAGAATATTTTATTGACTAAATTTTGGGATGTTTTTGTTCGGAATTCATTCATACATGCAGAACTTTGTAAACAATTTGTATATTTAGGTGTGTCAGTTTCAGATCATAGGTTTGTTTTTAGTGATTCAAAAAAAGGAAATAGGTTGACAAAGTTTTGAACCAGCAGATGTGTAATTAGTTTTAGTTGCTTTTGGTTTTATTGGACTTAATCCTTTGCTTTGCTTTGGCAGTGTAAAGGTTAACGTTCAAAGTTTAGTCCAGCATTTGAAAACTTCACTTGGGATCTTCAGTTGAAAATAACATTTTAACATCTATTTCTAAAATATTCACTACATTAGCTTGTGTGTATTTCTTACTTTAAACATCCAACTCTGTTTAAAACAAAACTATCATGTACAAGAATAAATTTTAAATAAAGATGTATTATTACTGTTATTAATGGTATTAATAAGGTAATAATAAAGTGGCCAGCAAGTTCACACCATTACAGGCATAATATAAGGAAAATTTAGATTTAGCAGGGTATATAATACCACTTGCTAATGTAGTGAATATTTTAGAAATAGAGGTTAAAATGTTATTTGCAACTGAAGATCCCAGAATATGTTGGTCATACAGAGAGTGAAATCGATTAGTATTGAAATATACATTACTTACTGATGTATTCAATGCAAAGGTAAGCCTATTTCTAATATGTTCATTGCATTGCTCGTGTGTGTCTTTATTGTGAGTTTATGGTGGTTTTGGAGTCTTGGCTCTGATTTTAGCAAGTGCTATTATATACCCTACCAGATCTCTCTCTCTCTCTCTCTCTCTCTCTCTCTCTCTCTCTCTCTATATATATATATATATATA
>NC_068998.1:33975146-33979071 GCF_001194135.2 Octopus bimaculoides
ATATATATATATATATAGGCAAAAGTAACACCGTATGCTTAAGAAGTTAATTTCACAATTTCCCCCAAAATCACGTGGTTTTGAGTTCAATCCCACTGTGCTATACTTTGGACTAGTGTCTTTTACTATGGCCTTGAGCCTACCAAAGCCTTGCGATCTGGGAAATGAAAATTGAAATAAATCCAACATATATCTATTTATAGTATGTACATGTGTATGTGTATGTGTGTACGTGTGTGCATGTGTGTGTGAACATGAGTCAGTGTGTTTGTGTAATTGATACCTTGTCTTAACATGCAAAAGTTGTAAACAGGTTTTATCATCATGCAAGCTGTGTTGTTCATTTCTAATCTTCTACAAAAATATGTCCAGCCATCAAGAAACATTACCTTGAGCACTGACTGTAGAAAATATGCTTCAGGGAACTCCATTTGCAAATGGACTGAACTAGTCTCATCTGGAAATGTTAAAATAATGATGATGATGGTGGTGATCTGTATGTGTGTATGTGTGTATTACATATAATATATGTGTATATACGTGGTTTGATCAATAAGTATCCGGACTGTTGTCATAGTAACGAAGTTAAAGCACACAGTCTGGAGTTGCTTGGCACAGATTAACTTTGAACTCTGCTGTGCATGTGCACCATGTTTTAGCATTCTAGCTTACTTCCACTGTTTACAGTAGTGTTTGGAAGGAAGATACGTAGTATGTGATTGTTGCATTGATCATGACAGAAAGCTGAGCAAAGAATCTATATCAAATTTTGTCAAAAGCTTGGTGCTTCCTGTTCAGAGGCTTACACAAAGTCTTCAAAAAGTTTTCATCGTTCTTGACGCAATCAAGGAGATCTTGTGCAAGTGAAACCCGAGTGTGTTTTTGGTCAGCTGAAAGCAGTTTGGCCCAAACTTGGCAGATACGTGTTTCATACCCAAATCTTCCGTGATAATTGACTGAACTGAACCATAATTAATCTGAACATCCTCTGATAACTCACGGATGGTGACACCATGATTTCCCCTCACAGCTGCACGTAATGTTTTCCTCAGTTCTGCTGGATGCGGGTCTCCCAGAACGTTCGTCAATATCAAAAATTTTTTGGCCATCTTGGAAATGTGTGAAACACTCGATTACTTGTGTGTGGCTAATATGCTCCTCTCTATACACTTTCTGCAACTTTGTGTAGGCCTCCGAGTAGGTAGGTATCACCGTGACAACTTTCTCTGTCATGGTCAATGCGACAATCACACACTACACACTTTCCATCCAAACAGCGAAAGTGAGCTAGAATGTTGAAACTTAGTGCACATGCACAGCAGAGTCTATGGTCGAAAGTTGCCAAGCGAATTTACTTGCCATGCTTTAGCTTCGTTACTATGGCAACAGTCCTGATACATATTGATCAGACCACATATATGTATGTATGTGAAGGTGCATGGCTGAGTGGTTGGAGTGTCGAACTTACGATTGTGAGATTGTGAGATCGATTCCTGGACTGAGCTGCATGATGTGTTCTTAAGTAAGACACTTTACTTCATGTTGCTCCATTTTACTCAGCTGTAGAAATGCGTTGCGATGTCACTGGTGTTAAGCTGCATCAGCCTTTGCCTTTCCCTTGGATAGCATCAGTAGCATGGAGAGGGGAGGCTGGTATGCATGGGTGACTGCTGGTCTTCCATAAAAACAACCCTAGGTTGTGTGTTTGCTGGTGAGATGACTTTCTGCCCTGACTTGTACACTGGAGGGGAACCACTTAGGTGCACCCATGGTCATTTATGACCAACTGAGTCAACATATTTATATATATAAGATATATATATAAGAAAACAAAAATGGAATGAGAACGTAACAGGTGGAAACAAAACATCTGGACAGTTAGATGATGCAAAAAAGGACAGAAAAAAACAAGGACGGGTCATTCGGAGTTTTCTATCTTCAGTTGAGTTCCAGATTTTCTCAGCGCACACACATACATATATGCATATATTATATATGATACACACATGCATATATATGTGATGATATATGGCCTAGTGGTTAGAGTTTTGCACTCACGATCACAAAATTGTGGTTTCAATTCCTAGACTGGGTTGTGTGTTGTGTTCTTGAGCAAGAGACTTCATCTCATGTTGGTTTGCGATCACTTTGACTTCTGATGCATGGTATGCTGTGCACATGTACAGACAATTTCGATTTGATGGAAGGAGTGAGCTAATGTACAGCACATGCGTTATCATATCATTTGTGCAGTCTGTTTGGCAAAAGCTGAAAACTCATACACTGTTTTCAATGGGAGAGTCCATCATCATCATCATCATATATATATATATATATATATATATATATATATATAGTTCAAAAACACAATAACAAAAAAACAAAAAAACAACAAAGTGAGGACGTGATATGGATAGTATTATTGGACGCTCAGGAAAGGAAAGAGAGAGTGTATGACGTTTCGGGCGTAGCCCTTCGTCGGAAAGATGGAAAGTTCGGAGAATGGAAGAACGGAGAAAGAGGAAAATGGTACCGATGCCCACGAGGTGTATATATATATACACACACACACACACATACACATATATATAATTACATGAAAGAAGAACAAGAATAAAGATATTGAAATGTCATTTTAATCATAAATTGTTGTGTAAGTTGATTTGTTAGGTTTTTATGAATGAAATTCAAAATCCTAAATGTGTTGTAGCAGAAAAACTATAGCGGTGAATCCCATTCCATAGACTTTCAATATGCCAGTGTTGGGTTAAACATTAACATGTATGCTGGCCTGCAGATGTGCCAAAAGCACTTATTGTGCATTACCATTTTCTGCAGGTTGCTAATCTTTGCTTTACTTTTTATTATAAAGATGGTTTTTTAAATCTGCAAATTACAGGTATTTTTGTCTGTGGCTTTGTAGATGATGATGATGTTATTATTCTTGCATTAATTATTTTTATTTATTGTTTTTTTTTATGTATAAAGTCCAAATATTTACTCTAATGTAGCATTCACGACTTTTGATGCATTGCAAACATATCTGTATATTGAAGATGGAGGCGTTTGGCCAGCACAGATATATTTTTGTTATCAGGGAGTCATTATTTGTGGGGTATGTATGTTATCATTTCACACAAATAATTCTTTCAGATATCCTTGTTGTGAGCAGTAGTTGTACTTTTGCTGAAGTCTGTTTGGTCTTAGGAAACAAACATTAAGACTGTTCTTTCATTTGTTGAACGTTAGTTACTGATGACAACTGGTCATGGACGTTGGTTATCAATTGCCTTCCAGCACCTTTTGAATGGCCTGACTTTCTGTCTTACCATATCCATTTATCCATCTGTCCATCCTTCAGTTTGTAGATATATATATATACATGTATTATAACTAGCTGAAGCCTAAATTACTTTATCTTTTACTTGTTTCAGTTATAGAACAGCAGCCATGCTGGATCACACTGTGAAGGGTTTTGGTTGAACAAATAAAATTTGGTTTAAGTGTAGCACTTATTCTATCAGTTTCTCTTCGCAAATCATGTAAACAAACCAACACTGGTTTTCAGGCAGTAGGAGGACGCGAACACACACACACACACACACACACACACACATGTATATATATATATATATATATATATATTTATAGTAAGAGGACGGATATAAGATCCAGGCATGTACCGAATAAAACTTAATAAAATGTCAAGGCTGATTCCCTCAGGTGGTGTGCTTTTTGGTAAACATTCCTCTAGCTCCCATCTGATGTTACAGTTTATTTCTTGTGAAGTGCAATATTTATGATAAGGAGAATGAAGAATTTGAACATTCAAATGCATACAAAACGTCAAAATCCTGAAGAAATATATAAAAGAGAAAATATTTTAAAACACCATTTATTTAAAAAATGAACAAACATTTAAATT
>NC_068998.1:33979466-33982221 GCF_001194135.2 Octopus bimaculoides
ACACACACACACACACACACACACACACACACACACACACACACACACAACTGGCTATATTTTTCCTAAGTTTACAGACAACAAAGTAGTGGAAATGAAGGCAGAATTGTGTAAAATAAAAAATGAAATATTTGTTTTTAGATGACGTAGTTACAGCAACATTGAAACAAAGTGAGAGAGAGAGAGAGGGGGAGCGAGAGAGAGAGAGGGAGAGAAATATGAAATGGTTTGCTACACAAATACCAGAACAAACAGAAAAACCAACAAGAATGGAAGAAAATATTTTAAATATTTTTTCTTTCATATTAACACATTTGATATGGTAAAACAGCTATTGTTTTCTAAGTTCACAATATGGACATGATTTATTATAGAAACTGGATCTCATGTGGTATTTTAAAAAGTAATTCTTATAAAAAAAGTCTTATTTTTTAAAAAACTGAAATTATTGGGTAACATAAATATTTAATCACTGACATCAGTTAAATTCTAGTATACTTTTGCTTTTAGAAAATTATACAATATATAATTGTTTCTCCATGTTTGCATGGTTTGGATGAATTTGTTGTTTGAGACATTGTTTTACAGCCAGATAACCTCCCTGATACTAATTCTTTTCTGATTTTTGAGTAAGGGATCATTTACTCCGTACCACTTTTAAGATATGAAGTGCCTGGATGATTTTTTGATTAAAGAAAATGACAATAACAATATACATCACACTGTCAAACTAGCAATTACAAATAAACAAACATGCATATAAATATGCACGTACATCCCAAAACATACACACACCAAATGTCTTCTTTCAGTTTCAATCAACCAAATACACTCACAAGGCTATAACTGACCTGGATCTATAGTAGAAAACACTTACTCAAGGTGCTGTACAATGGAACTGAACCCAAAACCATGTGGTTAAGAAGCAAATTTCTTAACTATGCAGCCAAGCAACACTAAAATTTTATATATTCAAAGTATTTCAACATTTGTCATGAATAATTCAAATGCAATCATGAAAAATACCTGAAATAAAAATAATTTCTTTCTATGTTATGTTTTTAATATTGCAGAAAAGAGATGGTACACCCTGTCAACGATACATTTCCCACTTGACACAAATAAAAAGTCAATTGGTTGCAGATTTACTTTTAATTATTCAGTCTTGTTATAAGTGATTATCCCTCATAAAAAAAAAAAAAAACACTGTTCACACCACTTAATATTCTGAAAAATTATTCACTTGCTATCAGCATTTATGAAAACGTCTACTAAAAGGAAAGCAAGATTTCAAATCTGTAGAGAATTCTGTAACTATTTGAATGTCTTTTATTATGTTATCACTTCCCGTTTATAGACATTTCATAAAGTCACTGAAGGAATTTAGTGAGGTTTTTTGGATACTTTTACAATTATATAACATAATTTCAAGTATAATCTATATATTTATAGTTATGTGGTTAGCACTTTAACACATAACGACATGGTTCCTGATTCAATCCCACTGCACAGCACTTTGGGCTTCTACTATACTCTTATATTAGCAAATAACTTGTGAGTGGATATTGGTAGAAAGAAACTGTACACACACATACATAGACCCACATATGTTAACAGCTGGGTCATATTAGAACTTCAGTCATTGCTATAAAAATACCTTATTACTTAAGTTGAAACATATGTATATGAGGACAATGTTTTTTTTAAACCTAACATTTTCATCCAAAGCATCCTTTTAAGCATTCATAAAACACGATCAATAAACATGAATTCATATACTAAAATGCAATAAAAAATTCACACTTTATTTTGAAGATATTTCTTCTAAGATATAAAAGCTAACGGACATTGAAATAAAATATTGAAGGTATTATTACACGTTAGGTTACATAAATAATCCGTAAAACAAGGGATCAATTAAATTTAAAAAAGAAACAAGTAAATTAAATATTTTGAAATATAATAAGTTAACAAAGGAAAAATAGTAGAGATTCTCACCTGAGATTTGCAGATCATTCACTTAAAATGAAAGATAGCAAAATGATAGAAGAAGAGAAAATTATTGGCATGAATATTAAGAGTAGGAGTCCTGAGAGAGAAATAGAGGAATAAGCTCTAGAAATATTCTCAAGCTACTTGTAAAGCAACTTAGCTTTTTTGCAAATAAATACCTCATTCACTGGCTTCCAATTAAACTGTTTCTCTTTGAGCCAGAATAATTTACTACTTTCTACCTCATCAAAATGTGAGCAACTTCTACAATAGAAGACAGTAAACCAAGATGGACAACCTTTTTCAAGAAGCAGGCAGCATCAGGCATGGCATGTTGCATAATCAGCCCATTTAAAAAATACTTTTGAATCATCAGGTGACACACCATGGTTGAGGAGACTTATTGGATGTATATATATATATATGTATATATATATATATACATATGTATTCGTGTATGTATATGTGCATATGAGCATGAATACAAAAAAAATTTTCGTCTGTTTCCTTTCTACTTTTCTTTCTCAACAGTTACAATAGCAATGGCTCATTACGTCATTTTCTTTAAACTAGAATTTTCCTGTTCATATTTGAATTTTTTGCATTTCAACTTCTCTCTGTTTTTTTTTTACTCATTCCCAAAGTTGACAGACATTTAGTGATATGTAAAACCTAATCTCTAGTGAGACTTCTTATTTTTTAATTTTTCTATCTATTTCTGTACCCGAGGAGACCTAGAATGGGTCAAAACATGTGTCGTTCT
>NC_068998.1:33982875-33986694 GCF_001194135.2 Octopus bimaculoides
ATATATATACACACGAATTATTTTATAATTATATACATAATCATAACAAGGGATCAGCTTAAAGCATCACCTCACACTGCTAAAAATAGATGTTAAAGTCTTTTTTTAGTCCCTTTTTTTACTAGCAGCATGAGGTGATGCTTTAAGCCGACCCCTGTTATAATTATGTATATAATTTTAAAATAATTCGTAAAATTTACCTAAAAGGTTTTTATTTTCTGCACTGGCTACCTAGTAAAATCATTATTGATTTTAACCTTTATTATTATTAAAATAATTTTTGAAAGTATATATATATATATATATATATATATATAGCAGGGATGTGCCACCTTGGCAGGCAAGGTAGGTTGTACCTAACTTGAATACAATAGATTGATAGCAACAGTTTCCTCTCATGGAAAATAATGCACCTAATTCAATAAAATTATGAAGGTAAGTTTGATTACTATGCATAAAATGCAAGATGTTTTATTTTTTTGTAGATTAGATAGGCATAATTCGCCCCTGCTTTTCAATCACAGTAATTAAACTATGCATAGTACTGCTATGGTATACATGCTGTGTACACTTCTACAACACCATTTTCTTTACGTGCTATAAATGCAAATGTAGATCTGCCTTCAACTCAATCGTGTACCTGTGTTTCACTTATTTTTTGTGTGTTTTGCTACATAAATGTCACCAACTGCCCACCCTGAGCAATTACTGATGACACGTGCCTGATGTATATATATTTCTATCAGTAGAAGCAAAATCTGTCTGAGCATGCAGTTGAGAGTGAATATTTGCTACTGATGATGCACAAATATACAGACATCATGTGATCTAGCAATTCCACTGTCACTGCTGGCATTTCCTTCTGCTACTGATGCTTCTGTGCATTTTAGCATCATACATCTATATGAGATGCTTTCTCAAAACAAATACTGAAGTATTGTGGCTTTCTTTTAGTATATCCCTGTTAAACAAGACATGCAGGTTGTTATTCTGCTTATATGCTTCTCCTATAGAAATGCAATAAGTGATATTTAGTTTCAAAATTTTTAACATTTTCTTCTTGTAAGATAAAAGTAGAAACATGTCAGAGCACATAATTAGAAATTATAATGAGTGCTGTTGAAGAAGCATTTTGTCTATTGTTTATCATTTGAATATTGCAATTAGCAGAGTTAGTGTGGAATTAAATCTCTGATTTTAAAATAGCTGACAGGCTGATTACTTACTCTTGGCATATGGCAGGATAAACTTGCTTTATTTTCAATATAAGTATATATTGTAAACTAAGCACAACTGAATTAAATTTACACTGAAGGATTTATATATTGATGGCACTGGTTGGTATCAATATATTTGTTTTTTAATTAAATTAGATATTTCATAGAAGACTCATTTTATCCATCTACAAACACATTTATTTCTTAATGTGTCAAAATTTCTTTCACACTACTACAACCTAATCAACCAACAAGGTTGTACAACTGCAATCTTGTTAGTACCTAGGTTGCAACCGGGCAACAAAAATTTTCACTCATCAAGAAATAAATGTAAAGTGAATTTAACAGTTTTAATGTGTTTTTAAATAGCTGAAATTGTTCTTCCAAGATTTACTTGCTTCAGTTTTAACAAATCATTTTAGTTCAAATCACTGTTGCTTAAAATATAGATTTCCAATTAAATGCTGTTTCAGTTATTCTAATTTTGACATTCCATATTCTATGTTATAATATAAAATAATTTGAAATGTTTCGCACCCTTCCTAAATTTTAAATTGTTTTAAAATGCTAACATTATTTACAAATTGCTAAAACATACATCTAAATAAGCTGAGGAGATGACCTTGTAAATATTTTTGTGCTTTTATATGAAACATCTAATATATATCATAAGTCTTGGGCTTGAAAAAGCAGTGAATCAATAGAGTTGTCAGAATAAACAATACAAAGTAGTTTACCTAGTATTTGGCTAGATATTTATCTGAGTTTCTACACTTTCAGCTCAAATCTTGTCACATTTGACTTGTGTTTTCATCTCTTCAGAGTTGATAAAAACATCAAACCAAGGCAGTAGATTGCTGAAATGTCAAATAGAATGCTACGTGGTATTTTCCTGAACATTTTGCATCTCCATGGTGACTTTTGATGGCACTGGTGCCAAGCTGTGCTAGTTATGCCTTTCCTATAGACTACATTAGCAGCAAGCGAGGAGAAACTTACCACAGTTCCCTTTTGTGGGGAGAGTGGCAACTCTCTCCCCACAATGGGAAGTTCAAGTCTTCCACAGAAGCTTTGTCCAAGTCAGCACCTTGGAAAACAAAATTTACGAGGTGCAAATATTTAAATCCTCTTTAGTAGACCACAAATGCCATTAACTCAATTTATAGAAAAATTTGTTTTCAAAGCAAACAAAATATTGAAATGCTTAGTGAAATGTTTAGCAGTATTCCATCCGTCTTTGTGTTCTGAGTTCAAATGCTGTCAGGGTCAAGTTTGCCTTTCATCCTTTCGGAATCAACAAAATAAGCACCAGTTGCACAATGGAGTTGATGTAATCGAATATACCCCTCCCACAAATTTCAGGCCTTGTAGCTATAGTAGAAAGGATTATTATCCATCGCACGCACGCACGCACACACACACACACACACACACACACACACACACACACACTCTCTCTCTCTCTCTCTTTCTCTCTCTCTCTCTCTCTTTCTCTCTCTCTCTCTCTCTTTCTTTCTCTCTCTCTCTCTCTCTCTCCCTACCTTCTCACCCAAATCAACAAATTCTTTTTCTGCCAAAATGCTCTTATTTTCTTCTCCCAATTATCCTGGTTTTTCTTCTGTCATCACATGCTATATGACAGCAGTGCTAGCATATGCCACTTTTGACAAAGAAAATCTAGCTTTTTTGGATGTGATTCTAAAATGTTGTAGCAGTTCTAGGAACTCCAAGAAAAATTATTTTACCTTAATGATAGTTTGTATAGAAAACTCTTAAAGCTCTTCATAAAGACAAACTATCATTCAAATATATTTGTCATGTATTTCAAATTGTAACTGAAATAAAATTACAAGTTGATATTTCAGCTGGCTTACAGATTAAAGGCCTAATGGAAAATGACAAGAATATCATTTATGAAGTTTAATAATGGAAAATAAGCATTTAAACCTGTTATTCAAAACATATTTGGAAGGTGTGATAGCTCCAGATTGCAAGCAGCTGAATGAAAAAAATGTCTGATATTTTTCATTATTTTATACGTTGCACAGGCGTAACTGTGTGGTAAGAAGCTTGCTTCCCAACCACATGGTTCCAGGTTCAGTCCCACAGTGCAGCACCTTGGGCAAGTGTCTTCCACTATAGCCTCGGACTGACCGAGGCTTTTTGAGTAGATTTGGTAGACAGAACCTGAAAGGAGCCTGCTGTATATATATATCATCATCATCATCATCATCATCGTTTAACGTCCGCTTTCCATGCTAGCATGGGTTGGACGATTTAACTGAGGACTGGTGAAACCGGATGGCAACACCAGGCTCCAATCTAATTTGGCAGAGTTTCTACAGCTGGATGCCCTTCCTAACGCCAACCACTCAGAGAGTGTAGTGGGTGCTTTTACGTGTCACCCGCACGAAGGCCAGTCAGGCGGTACTGGCAATGGCCACGCTCGAAATGGTGTCTTTTATGTGCCACCCGCACAAAAGCCAGTCATGGGGCACTGGCAAAGATCTCGCTCGAAAACCCTACGAAGGCCAGTCAAGCGGCACTGGCAATATATATATATATATATATATATATATATATATATGCATGTATAAATCTT
>NC_068998.1:33992096-34014154 GCF_001194135.2 Octopus bimaculoides
ATATATATATATATATATATATATATATATATATATATATGCATGTATAAATCTTTATATGTATGTATATGTAAATATATATGTGTGTGTGAAATTTGATTGATGATGACTGCTGCTGTCATCTTGTGATTGCTTTTAAAGAGACATAGAGAAAAATGGGGTTTGCTAAGAAATAAAGGTGAAGGAGAAGTTATATACATGTGTATATATGCATATATATATATATTATAAACACAATCACCACCCAACAAAATAAAAACAAGCCACCCAGCACTTATTTTACATCATCATCATCATCATCATCATCATCATCATCATCATCATCATCATCATCATCATCATCATCATCATCATCATCATCATCATCATCATCATCATCATCATCATCATCATCATCATCATCATCATCATCATCATCATCATCATCATCATCATCATCATCATCATCATCATCATTCTTTAATGTCCTCTTTTGCTATTGGTATTTCTTCAACAAACTGAACAACCATCTGTAATGTACCTGTTCAGTAAAATCATCTGCACATAAGCAATATTTCTCTCCACTTCACTTCATTTCTCTACCTCTCTTTTCCTCTCTTCCCTCCTTCTTCTTCTCCCAATCTTACATAGTTTTCATATTTTCAGAGTAGGTAATTGAAATGATTGGCTTGTCAGTTATTTACTTCAGTGGCTGGCTTTAGAGATTATGCAGTCCCATTGCTGAGTAGATGATGGATTTAAAAAAAAAATTTTCTTATAAAACATCAATTGCTACTTGCCTTTTCATTTCCATTAAATTGTATTACTTATTCCTATTACATGTTTGCTTGCTAATTTCTCTATTGTGATTATTACAAACTGAATCATTATGTGTGTTTGCAAAACAGTAATATGTCTGATCATAAAAAGCTTTTGGTATGCAGAAAGGTGATTGCCATAGCTGCTATACAGCTGTTCTAATATTTATGTAAACATAAAGATTCCAGACAAATTCAAAGCATGCAAAAGTAAGATGTAAAATTGCATTAAAAAAACAAAAAAACAACCTTTTATGCTTTGAATTACTTTTTAATTTGGAATGAGTTTTTTTCTACCCATTACTTAACATATTTTTTTCATATTCTTTAGCAAAGTGTTTTCATCTTAATGACAATAAATATCTTTTTGCAAATTACGAGGCCATTCACAGTTAAATAAATAGCTTCTTTGAGAGGATATTTGATTAAAGATCTATAGATCACTGGTTCAATTGTGATACATTGTAGTTCATTTTTCTTATTATAGTTACTGAAATCTGTAGTTTCACCTATTTACCTTAGGAAGGTGACAGATATCTTTCCAGTCACATACATAACATTGTGTAAACACTATTATAATAAGATGTACTATGTACATAGATGTGTGTGTGTGTGTGTGTGTGTGTGTCCAATTAAAAAGTCTTGTTGGGAGCTCTAATAAGCAGTGAAGGTGGGTACTAGGAAAACGATTCAATTAAAGTACAAACATGTTAAAAATATTCAGAGTTACTCTCTGTTGCTAACAAATGATTCCTTTTTCAGATTGAAGAACAAAATGTATGTGATGTATGTGTGTTCAAACTGTGATGCTGACTGGTGACAAGACACAGACACTCTAGGAAGAAATTAAGCATGCATTATCTGTTAGAATGAGAGAGCACAAAAGAGCTGAGAGTATCACAGAGAGTAACCTTATAAGGTGTCAGATACAATATATGAATGTGAAAACTGCACCGGTACAAACACATAATGCATATGAAAGCATAAACAAGTGCAAGCCACTCAAAGTGGTTAGGACCTGTGAAAGAGGGAGATTGAGGAAGATATGCAACAAAGCGGTGATGACTAATTTCAAGATGCTGAGCTCCACAAAGCAGAAGTCAAATGTTTGTTTTGATTGGCAATATGCAATGCTGATACTAGAGAAGATCTGTTCATCCATCCATGAATAGTAAAACAGATGCTACAATGATATTAATGGTATAAGCTTGATAAAACAAAATGGTGTGTTGATGGTTGCTTGGAGGTATAAGGTATCCACATTTGGGTCTCTCTCCAACACATCATTCTTAAGTTCCAATCTGCTTCCCCTACAGTTTTGACACCCACAAATCCCTCTAAAATACTCCTCACTCTCACTCATTTCTCAATCACTGATGCCCCCTTTTCTTTCCCATTCAGTATACTATGCAGTCTGTGTTACTAGAGACTGCACTGGACTTTTCAATATGCCATTTCTCCTTCCATCATCTTTATTACTCAATCTATCTCTTTTAGTAACATGCCTATGTATGAAGGACAGCATTGAATCTGTTTATATCTTTAACACCTTTCAATAATTCTTTCTGTACTACCGCTTATCACTTCCTCTTCTTTGGACAACTTGTTTTTGACACCCATCACTCCTATACCATTGTCTCTTTCTTCAACCATCAGTCCCTCAATCTTTCTCTGACCAACAAATATACAACTGCAATAAGTATCTCTTCTACATTAATTTGTGCAGTTTCTTTCCTTCTGTCAATAGTCCCTCCAACACTATCACTCTTCCATTATAAACTCTTTTTCCACCATTTCACCCCAGTTACTGTGTCTTCCATCATACCTTTACTCTCTTCACCCACTCACTTTTGTTCATCTGTTATTGCTTTTTTTGTTTTTCACCATCTCTCTAGTACTAGCACCACAACAAATCCATCCAGTATATAAAGTCATTGTTGTTAGAAAGAGAACACAACTGTTGAAGCCATACAAAAGTTAAGGGATATGTGTGAGACAAAGTCCTCTGACTTATCTACAAAAGCAGTAACTCCTGCCAAGAAGTGTCTCAGATTGTGGTAACTTGGGCCAACCGATGCCAATCTGGCAAGCAGACATTAAATGATGATAATGAAATAAATGCCTTTGAAGAATGGGGACATGACTGCTAGTCACTGGTAAAACATCTCCTTACTGATTGTTAGTATTGTTTATTCTTATTGATCAGTTTCATTGATCAGACTTAAAGCCTAAAGTATTGTTTTAACATGTGACCTGTTTTACTTAGTAGGAAATGATCTTCCTAATGACCAACACCAAGAGCTGTTACTAGTCCCTTCCACTTCCTCTCCATTCATGAAATATGCCTGAAAGGTCACTGTATTTTACATGCATGTGAGACTTAACTACAATGAACTCATAATCATAACTGTTTTACTTTTCTCTTGAGATACATTGTACTTCCCTGCCAAGGCCAAGAATTCACCTCCTACACATTTTGACATTTCTTTGAAGGATGCAACAACAAAGGCAATCAGAGGATCACAACTGCCCCTACCTATACTGGACCTTCTGTGCACTCATGAGTGAGAAAACAATAGAAATAGTAATATATTTCATCACCACAGATGTTTGTGATGTTCTGACCCCAACAATAAAAGATCTGCTGTCTGAATGGGGTCCCAAGATGTTTGAGTTTTGACTTGTGCTGAACAAAAGAAAAAAAAAACCCAACAAATCAAATTATATAGAGCATCATTCCTCCTTTTTCAATTGCATAGAAATGTAGGTACACATATATATGTACATACATATAAATGTATTACTGGATAGCTGTTGACTCTGGTGAGTTCATCCCACTTTTGAGAGTTGATTTTACATCCCAAATGGCGTCCAAAACTTGTTTTCCACTTGAAACAGTGTTGTAAGCTTAGTCCCTATTGGCCTGACCATGCATGTATCATACTGGTTTACATGTATACAAGTGGAACGTCTCTGGTTATCAGATCACTCACATCACAATTGTATACACACACACACTCACACACCTTGGAAAGGCCTATATCAGTATGATATCACTATATGCATACATACATACATACATACATACATACATACATACGCACGCACGCACGCACACACACATATATATGCACATTATTTGCAATATCCTTTTCTTATATTAATTTTCCGTGATGAAGTATTTACATTTATATTCATTCAGTTACGTTTGGTGGAAAATAGGTTTTGTTCAATGCAGTACTGATCTACAACATTTGATTCAACTCAGTAGGAAGTGTTTAGAAATACATTTTTATTGCTAGCCAGCTCTTACTATTAATGATTATTATCAATTGAATAAATTTCAATATATTCACACAACTTCAGTCATAATTGTACTTAGTAGTTTTTGTTTAGCTTTTATTTATTTATGAATATATTTTTTAAAATATATCTAACTTTTATAGCAAATAAAGGAATATATAATGTGTTATTTTGCACCTTATTTTTCAGTCTTTATACAGAACATTATTATCACATTTCTAATGCAGGCATGATACTACAAATTTATGGGAGAAGGAAAAGTTGGTTCTATCAAGTTCAGTACATGACTGGTATTATCTTATCATTGTCAAAAAGATGAAAGCAATATTTGAACTAAGTATGTAAAGGAACATGACCAAATACTGCTATGCATTTTGCCAGTCCAGTCCAGTCCAATATGCAAAGGATTTTACTGATGTTTGTGTTACAAGGGTGGGCTGAAAAGTTCATAGGCTGACTATAAACAAGTGATGCCAGAACTGTGAAATCTTGCATGCATAAGTTCCAGCACTTATTAATAACTGCATTGTTTCGTTCCAGGTTAACTGACATCTGACTGTACAAAGAAGACTTCAGTAGTAACTACTAGTGACTTCTCTTGGAAATGGACAAAATTTGGCATCGTGCTGTTATCAAGTACTTTTCGAAAAACGGTTTAGCACCCTAGAACATTCATTCTGACATGTTTGCTACATTATGGGATGATGCTCCAGCTTTATCAATAGTGAAAAGTGAGCAGCTGAATTTAGGAAGGAAAGAGAGGGTCTTGAAAACGACCTAATGTCTGGACATCCTGCAACTGCCACCACCTAGGAAAACATTGATCATGTTCACCACATGGTGATGGATGATGACAAGTGATTGACTATAAATCAAATAGCCTAGGCTATTAGCATATCCCATGAGACAGTTGAGAATATTCTGCACAATAAACTTGGCATGATGAAAGTTTCTTCTTGTGGGTTCTACATCTTTTGACATCTGCTGAAAAGTACACCAGGCTGGTCACATCAAGGGACAATCTGACATTATTTGAAGCAGATCCAGATGGTTTCTTTGAATATTTCCTAATCCAGAATGAGCTTTGGATTCATCACTTTGAGCCAGGGATAAAAAAACAATCCATGCAGTGGAAACACCCATCGTCACATGCCCCAATGAAGGCCAAAGTCATTTCATCTGCAAAGAAGGTGATGGTAGAAGTGGTGAAACTAATTTCAAGAGCTGAGCCCCACAAAGGAGGTGATAAAGAACTGCAACAAGAGGGCTTTTGTGGTGGTGATGATAATAGTTTAATGCTAGTGGTGGAGAAGGAAGTGGTAATGGTGTTGATTATGAAAATATTTTCAAGAACTATGACTGATCAAGCAGATTAGAATCTTTATGTTCCTAGATGATGATGATGATGGTGGTGATGAAAACACCAACAATGATGACAACAGCAACAGTGATAGCAATGATTTGATATTGCATTTACTTTAGAAGTTCACAATGTTGTATACAACAGTGTTTCTACTGGAGTAAATATAGACTATATAATATTACTTAGGTTACTGTTTTAATTTGACTATGATATTGAATTATAACTTTGTCTGAAAAGCCACTTATTTGTAATGGAAGGATGGTGCTTCTTTGAATCAAACTGAGGCTTTACTGGTACTTAACACGGAACATAACAGATTTTTTTTTGTAATATTAGAACTATTTAAAATAATTGTTCTAAATATTTTCTAGCATTTAATATGGATGGATGGATGGATGGGCTAACAGAAAAGGTGACTGACTGATAACAGTAGCTGAATGTCTACAAGGAATTTCATGCTCAACTTCATTAATGCAAGCTGAAATTGAGTTATACAATAAAAATGGCAATGTTTTTAGCCTAAGCTGTTTCTCAGAATATTTGTTTTTAAATAACACATTAAAAAAAATCATAACATCATTGAATACTACCCCCCTCTCCCAAAAAGCCATAAAAATATAAAGCAAAATAAACATTTACAGATGAGTTAAAAGAATTGAAAATGAAAACAAGAATATAAAATTACTTTGCTGTCTAAAGAGGATATATTTGTTTTCACTTGCAGCTGATGTTAGTTTCCATTGCAACTCCAAGTTTCTCACTTTGGTGCATTCATTGAAATATTCTTTAAATATACCTTGGCATTTGTTTCATTGACTAGGAGAGCAAGACTGTTTTGGAATGTCTGAATGTGATTCAACTTCAATTAGAAAGTAAAACCATTCTTGTCTATGTGTGTTACTAACAGACAAGCAAAACATTGGGCAAGTTTTATTCTGTAAAGAAATACAGAACCAATATGTTACTTTATGTACCACACCTCTAATTCTACTAAGCAAGATTGAAAATTTGCTTGTAATGTGTAAAAGAAATAAACACAGACTTAATATATATGGAAGCTAAGAAAAAAATCTTTGTTTTAATTTGTAGAAGTGTGTTTGGTGATTACAATAGATTAGCTCTCAAATCACAGTTAATTACAGTGCTACCATAGCTCCTTGATGAAATCCATAGTCAAAATGTTATTGCATTTAATTATTTTGTTTGACAGTGCTATTTTCTTTTTAAGCATTGATCTGGATGTGGCATCAATTTTCAACGTGGCTATTATAACATTTGTAGTTATCTAATGAGAAAACCATTAGTTTTGTACTTGCTTATATTGTTTGGTATCTGTTTCAGTATTTACAAATCAAACTGCTCATGAATAATGAATGAGTAGAGCATTCATATTGTGCTGCAACTATCTGAAAGATAGCTAGGTAGATACATACATAAATATTTCCAAGCAAACAAATAAATATAAATAGTTTGACAATCAAGTAGCTAGATATACAGAGAAAGAAACAGACAGACTGACATATAGATAGACAAATGGACAAATAGATACATGAGTAATGACATTTACAGAAAGACAATTGCTTAAAAGCAGAAAAGGTTGGACATAGTATTGTTAAAGCACAACAGATTGGTATTCAATATTTATCAAAGATTCACAACAGAAAAAGTTGACTACAGAAGCAAAAGAAATAACAGATTTAGCTAGCAATACAGATGATAGATGAATAGATAGATGGACAGATTGACTGGCAGATCATTGAATGGATGCATGCATATATAAATACATACATGCAAACATGCAAACAGATATATGTGAATACTTAGAAACAAAAACATAGAAAAATAAATTGATCGACAGTAATAGCATTTTCCCCAGTTTTGAGACCAAAAAAAGATTAATTAATTATTTCCCAAATATTCAGCTATCTTTATAAACGTTTCCTCTGTTAAAACTGGCACTCTGTCAGTTATGATGATAAAGGTTCCAGTTGATCCAATCAACAAAACAGCCTGCTTGTGAAATTAACGTGCGAGTGGCTGAACACTCCACAGTCACAGAATTTTTACACAGTCTTCAGAGAGATTGAGTTTGACACAGAATGTACTACTCATTTTTGCCATCTGAGTAGACTGGAGAAATGTGAAATAAAATGTCTTACTCAAGGACACAATGCACTGCCAGGAATCATGCTCATAGCCTTCCAATCATGAGCTGAATACCATAATCACTAAACCACATACGTTCACTAGAAATACTGTAATTATACATTCTCTCTCTTACTCATATATCTGTTTCTGATACACTGATCTCTTATAGCAACAATTCCATACAATTTTTCACTATATATATATATATATATATGAACAAGCGTATCTTATCATTTCAGATTCTCTAGTCTCCAATATAATTTGGCAATATTATTTTCGCACTTTTATAATTCAAAATACTTCAAGTCACTATTTCATAGTCACCACTTCAAACATTTCAATATATCTTAGTTTGTTAGGTGGTGAGCTGGCAGAATCATTAGCACACCGAGCAAAATGCTTAGCAGCATTTCGTCCATTCTGAGTTCAAATTACACTAAGGTTGACTTTGTCTTTCATTCTTTTGGGGTTGATAAAATAAGTACCAGTGGAACTCTGGTGTCAATGTACTCAACTTACCCCTCCCTCGAGATTACTGGCCTGGTGCCAATATTTGAAGCCAATATACTGCATCTTACTTTGTATTTTCTTGAAATCTCTATACTTCATTGGTATGTCTTATATCATTCCTTCGCCATGTTGTTCTTTGTACATCAGAACTTCTGTTCTCTTCACAAAACTGGTTATTGCATCCCAATCTCAATCCTTAAACAATGGCCTGTTCCACCACAGTATCAAGTAGTGTTTCTCAAAGTGGGCTGCATCCTCCATCAGTGCAACATAGCAACATTTTGGTGAGGTAGGGTGTCTTTTACTTCTGAATGGAGAGTAAGTAAGTAACAAGTCAATAAGCCTTGCAGTGAATGCATAAATGAAAATGAAATTTTAATTAAAAGTTCTTTTCAACACACACACACACACACACACACACACACACACACACACACACACACACACACACAAATATATGTATTTTATATACTATCTTTGTACATTGATGGGGAGGGGCACGCTTTTTCTGTTGGCTTGGGGATCACTATAGGACTTGGGATAAAAATGGGTGAGAAACATTGGTCTCAAGCCTCTCAACCATTTTTCTGCACCCAGATATTTGTCTGTTAGAGTTATTTAGAAGTTGACTTTTATGGTGGTATCTTTCAGTATCCTCTGTCTACTTCAGCTTAAAACTTCTCTCCACGACTTCATTACTTTCTCTTATGTCTTGCTATTTCTCATCTATAAAAACCATTTTCAACAACATGGTTAATTTTTTTGTCGACAGCCCCTTTCTTTCTTTTCTTTATGTTGTGAAGCAAGAACATTTCTACTCTCATTTCTCCAAATTCATGACAGACCAATAATAACCAATCTTCCCACTAGTTTCCTGAAAATTTGTATTGCAAATGCTGAATTAATTTGCATTGTTACAGTTCTAGAAACTATTTAACTTCTTGATTGAAGACTCAGTACAATTTATTAGCAAATTAAAATACTTAAAGAAAACCTAATTAAATTGCAAAGAAACACTAATTAAATTGTGACCTTTATGGTTTCTTGGAAGAAGATTTTCACAATAATTAAAAGGTAAACATTTACGTTTTCCTTCTTTTACTGTCAGAAAGCAAAATAAGTGCTAATGTTTTACAACTGCTATTAATTTCTTCTTATTAGAACTCGTAGTAATATCAGACAGTTTTCTGATAATGAAAATTATATCATCTACTGTTACATACATACAATTCACTATCTCTATTAATTTCTTCTCAGTAATTGTATGTTACTGCAATGGCTGCATGTGAATGATCTTGTAGTATCTTATAAATCAAACAATCAAATTAGTCCAGTTTATTACTTTTTATTTGGTGTTATTTAGAAATGTCACTGTACAACATATGTTTTGCTCTTTTTTTTATCTTAAAACAGACTAACAATATTCAAATTGCTTCTTTTGTGGTGGAAATGTAATATACCAAGTTAAACATATTACAGTATTTATTTTTCTCTTTCCTTGTTAGTTCAAATTTTACTGGCACCACTTCTGTTTTTTTATACCTTTAGGATTGATAAAATAATTAGTCATACCATAATCTGCAACATACAAAAGTTTGTTGAGTATAAGTGCCATGAGGTCTGTATTGTCTAGCAGTTCAGTACCTGCTTCTTGCCTGAGAGACAATCACCAGTTTCCACAGTTTCTCAATTTTATCATATTCTGCTTCATTAAATTTTTTTTTTGTTTATACGATTTTTTTCCTAGGAAAATTGATCTTGCAGTTTTGTAAAATGCCAAATTCCTATTTTACAAAGTTCAGATCTTTTGAGTTAAAAGTTTTACTTCATTATTAAAATGTACCTAAAATTTTTCCTAAAGGTATTCAATTGGTAGTCACTATGGTAACAGATAGCATGCATCACAATATTTTTTTCTAGCTCTGAGTTAAAATCCATTGGGTCTACTTTACCTCTCATCCTTTCATGGTTGAAAAAAAAGTGCTAGTCCTGAGCAGGTGCAGTTTGCACTACCTCTGCATGATATATGCTAACATTTCAGACTTATTCTACGATGGCTATAGTTTCGATCTTTACATCATCCTCATCATAATCATCTTAGTTTAGATCTTTACATCATCCTCATCATAATCATTTTAATGCCACTATATCAGAAGGAATTAATTTGGGCAAATTTTTTGTGGTTTGATTCTCTTCCTGTTGTCAAACCACATCTGTTTCCAAGCAAGGTAATATTTTTTCATTGCTGGACAAGTTTCATGAAAGACTGGAAAGGAATGTTACTACTTATGTGATGGTGAGGCACACCTTGTGATAGATGTAAAACTCTCACAGGATATCAAGATAAGGTAACACAAACACATGCACACACACACACACAGACATATATACATATGCGTGTGTGTGTGTGACAGACTTTTTCAATTTCTGACAGCCAGATTCACTCACCAAGCTATAAATGTTCTGCATGACTATCATTCCAGAAACATACCTAGCCATTGATGAAATGATGGTGCCATTCAAGGACCACCACAGGTCTAAAATTTATATGTCAAAGAAGCCTGTTAAGTGGAAGTGCAAGATATGGTGTCATGTAGGAATATCAGGTTACATTTACAATTTTGAAGTCTTCTGGGGAAAAGAACCACTTGAAAATTTGGTGTCAGTATGAGTTGGAGAGAGTTAAAATGTAGTGCTATGCCTTACAAAGGATAAGCTAAAGATTTTTTTTTTTTGGTAACTTCTTTGCAAGCCCTGAAGTCATGATTCAGCTTAGATATCAAGGAATGTTTGCTGTTGGCATACTCAGAACTGATAGGTCAAGAGATTGCCCTGTACCTACAAAATCTGCAATGAGTTGGTTGAATGCAAAAATCGCAAGATGAAAGTTCCCCATCCTGCAAGTGTTGAAATCTGCACTTGCTACATGGTAGATAAAGCCGATATGCTCCTCTCATTTTACTGAACCAAGATGCATACCAGGAAATGATATCAGAGTTTTTTTTTTTCATATGATTTTGTTAGCTGTTGTCGGTCTACCACCAACTCAGAGGTTCCAGTCCTTTGAGTGATTTTGACACTGATATTTTTGAAGAAGTCTGCTCCAGAGAGAAAACAATATTGACAGTGAAGATGCAAATAATATTCTTGCCAAGAAAGTTCAATCATTGAAAGCATCAGTAGTTCCAGAATTGGTTCATTTCAACAATGTTGATTACTAGCCTGTAAAATCCACCACTAACTGGTGTAAGATGGATGGTTGAAGCTGCCAAATAGAATTTATCTTTTCCAAGTATCAGGTGTATCTGTGTGGCAAAAGGTGGAGAAATCTTTTCCTGAAATTTCATGGAACTGCTTCATGCTTGTGTATTTCATTTTAGCAATCAGGTAACATACATTCGCATTTAGAAAGGAAAGTTTATTTCGATTTTTAAAAATTTTTTGTTCCTCGTGTACATTTAAATGTACAAAGATTAATATCCTATTTTCATGATTGCAAACAAAACCCAGTACTGACTTTTTGTTAGTTTTGATCCAAATTGCATCCTAAATAGGTCACAGGTTTTATAAGGTTAAAACACATAGAAGCATTTAATTTTTTATATTCTGACATGAAAGGAACTGGAGACCAGTTATAAACATTTAATGTTTATTTACCTTGTTTTTTGAGGTATTTGTCTCATATACATGAACACACATGAACACACATACATACACACATTTGTAAATACATGCACGTGTGTGTGAATGTGTGTATGTACACGTGTGTGTGTGTGTGTGTGTGCGAGTGTGTGTGTGTGTGCGAGTGTATGTGATGTTTTTAGGTACATATTTTTACATTAGACGTACCTTTCAAACCTTATGGCTTGTATCAGTGTTAGGAATTATTATCTGTGTAATTTCACGAAAGAAAAAGAAAACTGATACACCTCAATATATATAAAGGGGTTGGACAAAATAATGGGAACACCTAGCATCATAGCATCATAATTTTGAAATATCTATAAAACCATCAGTACCTTGTTTATTTTAATGTTTTTTATTTATTAATAGTGTTGCTTAATATGTTTTGCTAAAATTGCTGTTTCTTTTCAGATCTCATCAGAAAAAGGTAATTAAAATTCACTAAAATGACAGATCTATTGGACTTTTAAAGAGGTGAACTTGATGGTGCTCCTATGGCAGCTGCTAGTGCAATGAAAACAGCCAAAATGTTTGGTGTATGAAGAAGTACTGTCTTGAAAGTAATGACAGCCTTTGAGAAAGAGGGAAAAAACCTTCTCGTCAAAACAAAACTCTGGAAGAAAACCAAAACTTTCAGATAGGAACTGTCGGACTCTTACGCAAATTGTTAGAAAGGATCACAAAAGTACAGCTCCCAAAATTACTGCAGAGCTTAATGACCACCCCAAGAACCCAGTTTACACAAAAACTGTTCACTCAGAGCTGCACAAAGCCAGATTTCATGAGAGGGCTGCAATCAGAAAACCACTACTTTCAAAAACAAATGTTGCAAAGCATTTAGAGTGGAATAAAAACCTACAGAATTGGTCCCTAGAGCAGTGGAAGTATGTTATTTTCTCAAATGAGTCATCCTCCATCAACTGAGTACATGTGTGGGGACAGTCAAAAGAAGCATTTGACCCAAACTGCCTTCTTCCAACTGTTAAACATGGAGGAGGATCTGTGATGATCCAAGCTGCTACATCTTGGAAATCCGCCAGCCCAATGGTTTCTCTTCATGGCAGAATTAATAGTCAAGACCATTTAAGCATTTTATCTGATCAAATTCACCCTATGGTTTCGGAACTGTTTCCAGAGAGAAACGCAGTCTTTCAGTATGATAATGCACCAATTCACACAGCTACAAATGTTACTGAATGGCACGAGGAACATTCTAGTGAAGTTGAACATCTTATCTGGCCACCACAGTCCCCAGATCTCAATATTATTCAACATTTATGGTGCATTTTAGAAGAACAAGCAAGGAGTTGATATCCTCCACCATCATCACTACAAGGAATGGAGACTGTTTTAGCTGAAGAATGGACAAAAATTCCTTTGGAAACAATTCAAACTTTGTACGAGTCCATACCTCATAGAATTCAAGCTGTAATTACTGCCAAAGGCAGTCCTACCCCATATTGAAATAAATTTGTTCAAAATTTTAAGGTGTTTCCATTATTTTGTCTAACCACTATATATATATATATATATATATATATAATATATGTGTGTGTGTGTGTGTGTGTGTGTGTGTATATATATATATATATATATATATATACTACACAAATTATCTTTTTTTTTTAATTTTATTTTGTTACTTGTTTTGTAATAACTTAATATGTATTTTCGATGTATGAATAAATGGGCCCTAGTGGCAATAATGTAGATTATTGTTATTTTTAAAATGGCAGCACATATAAAATTCACTCTGGCTTTATGCCAATAAAGCCATTTGAAAATCACACACACTTTTCCAAATAAATGATTTAAACTTGTAACATTTTCTGAGAGCAGCAAGACACCTGCTGAAATTGTTATTCTCATACTCTAAGCACAGAATGGGCTATATGTTCATTCCAAATTTTACTTCGTATCATTTTAATTTTATTTTGTAACATAGCTAAATTACTTTTTAAAGAAGCAGGTAGTGGATATTAGAAAATGGCTGAATATAAGATGATAATAGGATCAAAGGTAAGCTAAACAAAGTCAGTGGGCTAGTGTCAGGACAATTGTAGATTAAGTCAATGCTACTGAAAATTTTTATCAGTTTTATCATCACTGTTACTTTGATAATTGAAAATGAGAGAAAATCTTGCATTCTGGATAAAATACTTGAAATATTTCAGTTTATCTCTCTTGAAGTAAAAACATAGCCATAGAAATTAGTTTACCTATCATAAAATCAATACTAATAATGTAGAAAAGTCAATCTAATAATCTCCTTCCTTTCATTATTTTCAAAGGAAAAAGTTGACTTTATGTCTAGAAAATCTTTATTGTTGTATTGCCTGTCAGGCAGCAAAATGTCACCGACAGTCTCTACTCTTCAAACTCTTTACTTCATGAAAAAACAATAGACAAGGGTGGGCTGAATAGTTCATAGGCTGGCTATGACCAAGCAATGCTAGAACTGTGAAATCTTGCATGCATTAATTTCAGCTCCTCTTCTTAATAACTGCATTGTTACTTTTCAGGTAAACTGACACCTGACTGTTTAAAAATGGCTTCAAATCTAGCTGCTAGCGACTTCTTTTGAAAATCTGGTATCAGCAGAAAAAAGTGCTTTGCCCCCAAGGACATTTATGCTCACAAGCTTGCTACTCTAGGAAATGATGCTCCAGCTTTATCAACAGTGCAAAAGTGGGTAGCTGAATTTAAGAGGGGAAGAGAGACTTGAATATGACCCAAGGTCTGGATTCTGAACTTCCTGCAACTGCCGTCACTGAGGAAAACATTGATCATGTTCACCACATGGTGATAGATGACAGGCGATTGACAATAAATCAAATAGCCAATGCTATTAGCATGTCCTGTCAGAGAGTTGAGAATATTCTGCACGATGAACATGGCATGTTGAAGGTTTCTGCTCAGTGGGTGCTACGTCTTCTGACACCTGATCAAAAGCACATCAAGATGATCAGGTCACAGAAAAATCTGACATTGTTTGAGACAGATCCAGCTGGTTTCCATGAACATTGTCTAACCCAAGATGTGTGTTGAGTTCATCACTTTGAACCAGAGACAAAGAGACAATCCATGCAGTGGAAAACACTCTTCTCACTAGCTCCAAAGTTGGCTAAGGTGGTTTCATCTGTAGAGAAGGTGATGGACTCAGATTTTTCGTATGCAAAAGGCATTGTGGTTATTGACTATCTTGAAAAGGACCACGCAATCTATGAAAGTACAATGCCAACTTTCTGAAACAGTTATGAAAGGCTATCAAGACCAAGCATTCAGGAAAACTGAAGAAAAGGGTCATGTTTCATCAGGACAATGCACCAGCACACAAGCTTTTGCTTTCAATGGCTGTTGTGCATGACTGTGGCTTTGAACTGGTTGATTGGCCTTCTTATTTTCCTGATTTGGCCCTCATCTCATTATCATCTGTTCCCCAACATGAAAGCACTTGGATGAGGACCAGTATTGCAGTGATGATAACATGTCTGCTGTTGGTGATGTTTCTGAGCAACAGGATGAAAGCTTCTTCACCAATAGAGTCCATGCATTGCAACACCGATGGAAGTGTGCATACCACAAGGGGGACCATGTTGAAAAATAAACCTCATCTGGTCACATTTCATGAAAATATCTTGGTCAGCCTATGAACTTTTGAGCTACCCCTCATACATCAAATTTCTATAATTTCTCACATCTTGTAAATCTGAATCGTCACAGTTGACTTTCATCTTGTTGGTCTGTGAAAATGAAAAGGAAAACTGCCCAGCAGGATTAGAACTCAGAGTACAAAAAGACACAAATTGCCATGTGTCTTTTATCCATTTTGTAGTCTAAGTTCTGTGCCTAAAATTGAACCAGTCATGTGTTGGGTTTGGTTAATTCGATAAGATCCAAAGTATCTCCCTTATCATCATTGCATAAACAGTTAAAATAATAGATTACACTTTCTCTCAATTTTTAAAAATTTCTTTCATTCTTTGAACAAGGATTTTAGTTAATCATGTTGATCCTTATTTTTGTTTAAAAAACTAGTACTTACTTTAGGGATTTGTAGTTATTCCACAGCCAAGTTGCAGGACATAAAAACAGAGACAAATGCACTTATACTTGTAAAGCATTAGTTAGCCCAAGAATAAAGTAGAATAAACATACACCCAGGTGCCATATAGTGGGGTTGAACTTGAGACCAAATAGTTGTAAAGCAAAGTTCTTTAACACACAGGCATGCCTATAGTTTCAATATGTTGCCAAACTGAATGATTTACAATGTCATGTTTCATTCTCTCCATTGTAAGTTCGAAATTTGCAAGTGTCTGTTATATTTCACCTTCTTCAATTGATTGCTGAAATAAGTACCAGGCTTGTATTGAGCTTCATTCAAGTAACTCCAATCTTCAAGAAATATATGGCTTTGGGTCAATTTATCTTTCGTTTATCTTTTACGTGTTTCAGCCATTGGAGTGTGACCATGCTGGAGCATCATCTTGAAAGGTTTAGTCAAACAAGTCAGCCCAGTACATATTTTTAAGCTTGCTACTTACTCTATTAATCTTTTTTGCCAAACTGCTAAGTTATGGGGATGTCAAAAAAGCCCTGGTTGTCAAGCAGTTGTGGAGGACAAACACAAAAACAAAGATACAAACACACATAAAAATCTATTGATAAATATCTATGACAGGCTTCTTTCAGTTTCTGTCCACCAAATTCACTCACAAGGCATTTATTTACCCATAGCTATAGTAGAAGAAACTTGCCCAAGGTGCTATACAGTAGGTCTGAGCCACAAACTATGTGGTTGAGAAGTAAATTTCTTACCATACAACCATGCTTGTGCCATTGTTGAAAATTTGTTTCGACTTCTCCTTTTCCACCTAATCATCATCATCATCATCATCATCATCATCATCATCATCATCATCATCATCATCATCATCATCAAGTTCATCATTATTGTTTTTGCAATTACAAAAATTCAAAAGCTTGTTGAAAATTTGTCATGTTTTAAAAAATTGCACATTCAGTAAGAGACTGAATCAAAATAACAAATCTGAAAGGAACCAATGAAATCTTTGGCTTTTAGATTGACATTACAGAAATCCTGAAATTTGTGTGGTAACAATGAATTTAATTTATCCGTGTTTACCATGTAACATGGCAGAACAAAGAGTGAAGAATAGCTGACATCGCACTAACGTAAATTAAAAATTTATTTACTATTCTTATCAGACGAGTAGAACTTAATCAGAAATTTAATTAATTGGCAATATCTATTGGGAAGAAATCTCACAATATAATAGAACTTTCCTCCCTAAAACCAATTGCTTAAAAGAGAGAGGGGACGAGGCAGAGGGCAAGAGACAGAGAGAAAGAGATGAAGGGAAAGGGAGATATGTTACTGATTATTGGAGTAAAATTAGAAATTTTTTCAAACTTGAGCCAATGCCGTATTTCATCATCATCATCATCATCATCATCATCATCATCATCATCATCATCATCATCATCATCCCCACCACCACCACCACCATTCCCCCCTCGTTGTCATCACTATTATCATCATCATTATCATCATCATCATCATCATCATCATCATTATCATCATCATCATCATCATCATCATCATCATTATCACTAGTAGTACCAATTCTGACAATAACTTATGATTGTTTGTCATGGAAATGGCTCTGGCAGCAGAGTGAATTATGGGTATTGCAACAGTTTGTTTGGCAATTCTTAGTTTCAGGTTCCAGCTTTAGTTGATCCTTTTCTGATTGTCTTCATTCTTCTAAAAATGATACTTAACATATTTAAAACACAACAGTAAAATATTTCACCACACTCATTCACTGATAACGAAATGTATAAATATAGATTGAGAAACTCACATCTTTAATAGTTGAATTCACCATATAAAACTGACAATTGTTTCTGTTGTATTAAGATGTTAAGATATAGAAAATTTCAGTGAAGTTAATGTATCCAAAAATACATGTTAACACTTTTTCAAGGCAATATAATGAACCAAATTCATTTAAAACTGACTGCTTTATTGAGATCTGCCTCGATTTTTTCCTTCTTATACACACACACGTGCACGCACGCACGCACACACACACACACACACACACACACACACACACACACACACACACACACACACACAAACACACGCACGCACACACACATACACACACACGCACACACACGTATACACATCAGCCCACTCTACAGAGTGGTTGGTGTTAGGAAGGACATCCAGTCATAGAAACCATGCCAAACCAGACAGAAGCATGGTGCAGGTTCCTGCCTGGTCAGCTCCTGTCAAACCATCAAACCTGTGACAGCATAGATAGAGGACATTAAACAATGATGAGGATGATGCTGAATGATGATGTATGTATGTATGTATGTTTATATATACACACATTAAATTAGAGTAGCCCTCTGGTCAGATGCCCAAAAGGTAATTGGATAATTTAAGCTTCAAGAAATGAACAAAAACAGTAAATTCTTGCAATTAGATGTAGAGAGTTATTACACCACTGTTAACCTGGTCATCCTAAATAAAACCCTGATTGATAGTATGAAAAACTCGGATATATCCCAACATGAAATAGATATAATACTTGCTGCATGTACCACGTTAATAGATTTTGATGGTAGATTGTAGAATAGATAACACAGAGAGAATGCTTTCAATATAGCGATGGGATCATCTGACTCTGCACAAGTCACAGACTTGGATGGAATATATATCCTTTGGTTAATCCAGTCTTCTTTTCCAGAAATCACAGGAGATTTATATAGGGATGACACTCTATTCTTCCTGGGCATAAGTATTAAGGTACAACTAAAATGGCATAGGAAACGTTTCTTTAGACTTTTTAAGAATTTAGGACTCAACATTACTGTAGTAAAAGATTACTGTAGAGTAAATTTTCTTGACACTACCTTCTGTCTTGAAACAGGATTATTTGAACACTTTCATAAACCAAAATGGTAATATTAAGTATATAAATGTAGTATCAAACCATCCACCCTCAATAATACGGGGATTAGTTAAGAATATTTCAATAAGAATATTTAGGCTATCTGCTACTAATGAAATTTTTGAATCACATGCACCATATTACAATACTGTTTTAGCTAGCGTTGGCTATTAACAGGAAATTCAATACATATGAGACACAGGTATATATAACTCTGCCAATTCCTCCAACAATAGTACACATTGCATGCCAGCACAACGTTACAGTAAGCAAACTGACTCAGATTGATAATATAGGCCAAGAAGAATTAATCAAGGCAATAAACTACAAACCAAAACTCATAGACACACACAACACAGTAATTCTACTGCACATAGCACAATAAATTGTCCCAACCCTGTACAACACACCTGAACAAACAAACCAAACAACAATTATAAGAATCATGATGTCCTCTGGTATAACTCAGGCTTTGGTTCATATGTTTCAACATAGATCACTAGAGAAATTTTTCCCACTTTAGACAAATGTTTCCTAAAATCAAACAGATACCATGTTATTTTTAATAGACACACAGTTAAGATACCATGCACTAACTGTATTGATTTAGAGCAGTATATGCACCGCATTAATAATAATAAAATGAAACAACAGTTCAATAACCCACTGACTGGAACTATAGCTTATGACATGCAAACTACTTTTGGCTCGATAAATAGAAAAGGCAGCAAATATATACATCAAAATACCAACAAAGGAGAGGTAAGCCACAATGAAAAGCACCAGATATGACCAAATCATGATAGTAGAAAAGATTGTGATATAGCTAACACTGTAAAAACATTGGAAAATGGAGTCAGAACTGTCATATATACAAATAAATATAATAAATGTTCATGCAGAGAAAAATCATTGATGGACTTCGGTATGAGTACAAATCCTGAATATAAATGTATTGCACGCACAAGGAGAAGACTGTAAATTCATATTGGGGCAATGGCTGATTCATTCAAGAATCGTTAATGCAACTATGTTGCCAGCTTCCAGAAAATTAACAAGAGATATTCAACATCTTTGGCTGATTGTCTGTGACAACTTATGGAAGATAAAATTAATTTGATTAAACAATATGGCCCATAGAAAGGCATGCAAACCCATAAATAATATCATTTCCTGGAGATACCAACTCTGCACTGAGGAATCCCTGTCTATTCCATGGGCCAATGAGAATATCATTGATAGAATTTCTGAAAGACTCCCAAGATGCTTACATGCATATAAATGCACTTTCACACAATGCAATGGGAATGAATCTGAGTAACCATTAACCTAATTAATAATCATAATTCTCCTTCAGGTATAGACGAACTAAATTCAGTTCTAACCTTCACATGCTTATAAACACCAAGTAGCTATTTAATTCGATATGTGAACATGTGTGTGCCAAACCACATGTACACATAAGCTTATATCTTCGTGGATGTTTGTATGGATGAGTACATGTGCCATACAACCTACACAAGGGCATTTATACATCCATATCCATTAACGGCTATATTTGATACATTTTTTCACTGTATTATATATTTGTTTCTAGTTTGCAACTGTTATTTTTTATTATTCATCTTCGATATAAATGAAACTATATCCTTTAAATTGCTGCTTTTCTTTACATGAACCGAAAAGACACATTGTGGAACAGTCATTATTTTAACGAGTAATATCTAATTATCACCCAAAAAGACACATCTACACTGAAAGATGCTCTTTAACCAGTTGTTAAGTATCCCACCCATGAGGGATTGATGCCTGATGGGTTGAAACAATTGTAGGAATTAATAAAAATTCTTGTTATCTTCCATCTTACGTCTCTTTCATTAAACCAAATATATATGTATGTATAGTTCTATATTTAAGAGATGATGAATTATGTACATTATTTACATCATTTACATTTGACGGATATTTGTCCTCATCTTGTTTGTTGTTAACACAACGTTTCGGCTGATATACCCTCCAGCCTTCATCAGGTGTCTTGGGGACATTTTGAACCTGGGTTCTCATTTCTAAGGTATTTTTCAATGTTATTATTATATGGTGTCATGGTTAAGAGCGCAGGTTACTAATCCCAAGATTCCGAGTTCGATTCCAGGTAGTGACCTGAATAATAATAATAATAATAATAATAATAATAATAATAATAATAATAATAATAACATCGAAAAATACCTTAGGAATGAAAACCCAGGTTCGAAATTTCCTCAAGATACCTGATGAAGGCTAGAGGGTATATCAGCTGAAACGCCGTGTTAACAACAAATAAGACGAGGACAAATATCCGTCAAATGTAAATAATGTATATATGTATGTATGTATGGATGGATGGATGTATATAAATATATATATATGTGTGGATGGATAGATGTTTGCTTCATATATATATATTTTGTGTAAAAGTGTATTTATTAAAACATAGGTTTGTTTATATATTCATATATGAGTGTACTTGTGAATAAGTATGGGAGCATATTTGTGTAGATGTACTTTTTATTTTAAAAAAAATATAAGTAAACATTTAGATGTTTGTGTATGTGTAAATATAAATGTGTGTATATGATTGTGTATACAAGTTTATGTGAGTGTGTATGTCCACATGTGTATGTATGTGTATATATATAAAGGTGTGTGTCTGTGTATGTATGTGTGTATATATATATATATATATATATATATATATATATATATGTATAAGTATATGTGTGTGTATGTGTATGTATATATATATGTATATGTATATGTATATGTATGTGTGTATGTGTATGTATATATATGTATATATATTTATATATATATGTATATATGTATATATATGTGTGTATATCATTGCTAGAACTATCCAACATGCTGTTCATGGAACAAGTGATACTCCAACCAACCAGGGGAAGCAATATTTTAGATCTCTGCTTCACAAACAATGTGAGCCTAATCCATAATGTGAAAATAACGCCCACGTCTCTCTCAGATCATAACATTATAGAATTAACTATGTATGATCCTAGACAACCCACTGACACCCACCCCACCAGGAGGACTCAAGCAATATCCAACCTGAATTTCCACAGGGCGGACTGGAAGTCAATTCGCAGAGAGATTCAAAATCAAAACTGGCAAGACAGCCTTTCTATACAAGACAATGACCTCAAACTAAGTCATTTTATGTCAACCATACAAGACATATGCACCAAATACGTGCCATAT
>NC_068998.1:34018072-34019238 GCF_001194135.2 Octopus bimaculoides
ATACATATATTTATATAAATATACATATATACATATACATGAATATATATAAATATATATATACATATACATGAATATATATAAATATATATGAATACATATATATGAATATATATGAATATATATGTATGTATGTGTGTATGTATGTATATGTATATGCGTATATAACATATGCTTTCCATCTCATGCATACCGTACTACTGTGACAACTATTCAGTACCAATTAAACTAAATTTAACATATAACATTTAATAACATGTATAAGTAAGAATGAATGATAACAGTCAGTACCATTAAGCTGCAGTAACTGGGAAATCATAAGATTAAAACAAAACAAGATACAAGTTGCAGGCCTAATATAAGGAACAATATTCCAAGCTTGAATATGAGCATATGGGGAATGGTTTTCCATCATATATTGTAGGAAATGCTGTTAAATTACATCTTATCTAATTGATGCTACTAAGTTACAGTTTCTTGCATAAATCTTCCATGTTAATTGAGTGGGATCTCACAAAAGTAGGCAAAGTCAGCTGAAATTTCATTCTGAAATTGATTCCTTTTTAGCATCTTGTTTTCGTATTACCTAACAGAATGTCTCACATCACCCACTATATTCACCTCATGACATCCTGATGTGACAGCTCACTAACTTCAAACTTTCTAGTCATAGAGATTTATTTTCATCTATTTCTCACATTTTCTTATATAATACTAGTAATTTTGTAATGTTCACTCTAGGCTGCAACACATCCTGTTACTGGAATCTCTCTCTACATCTTATTCCAGATCTATCCTGATATTGCTTCAGGCAGAAATATTTCCTAACAAATAGTTTGCTGTGTTTGTCATTAGTGCTTAGTTTCATCAGAAGTTCGAATAAAAATTCTTGCTATTGACATATTTATTTTTAGAATGTACTACTTATTGCCAAATTAGCTAAGATGCTAACAAGCTGAAAACACTACGCAATTTATTGGCGAGTATGTGTATATCCTCCTCATTACTAACAATTTAATCAGTTTTTTGTATGTGTATGTGTATCTGAGAACCTATGTTTGTATAAAGGTATAAAGTTTTTTCAGTATTGTCTATGCACATATTTACACACACACACACACACACATATATATATATATATATATATATATATATATATATATATA
>NC_068998.1:34019460-34026646 GCF_001194135.2 Octopus bimaculoides
TATATATATATATATATATATATATATATATATATATATGTTTGTATATATATATATACACACACAAACACACACACACATTCATATATATATATGCGTGTGTGTGTATGTATACACATATGTGTTGGCATTAAAAATATATGTTTACACATGCACACACACACACAGACACACACACACACAGACACACATATGAGTAAATCTATGGTAGATGTATTTGTGCATGTGTGCGTAGTTTAGGGAAACAATATGAAACAAGCTCATTTATTTATTAAAATTTCATTTCATGAAGGATCACACAATTTGGTTTATTAGTCTGCATGGAAATTTGAGACAATAAAATGTGTGGAATATGTATGTATGTATGTATGTATGTATGTGTGTGTGTGTGTGTGTGTGTGTATGTATGTATGTATGTATGTATGTATGCATGCATGCAGGTGTATAAATAGAAGCAGTTCTCATGACTTGTCTGTTCAAGTTCCATCTCTGCAAGTTTAGTGTGTGCGTGTGTACAGGTAATTCTTGAGATTCATTTGCTTTACTTCTGTATTTCTCTGACTTTCAAATTTTTTAGAACTGTGTACATGAATAATGCCCACACAACCACACTCATACATACAAACACCCTACCACACATATGTGTGCATGTGTATATTTTTTGAGCCCCTCCACTGAACTAGACTACATCTCATCATGCACTATGCTTGTCTCTCCTCCCACCTCCTGCAGCCCAACATTTCCTTGTCAACATTGCTGTCCAGCTACTCCTCTATTTACCTGTGCTCACTCCTCACTGCATCTCCTTTCTACCTCCCTCTCCCACCACCCTTCTTTTACACTCCCTATACACTCACCCTGTCCAATCTTCTGTATCACTCCACTTACATTCACCTCTTTGTACCATGATAGTAAACACCCCAGTACATCTTCATCACCATTTTTTCTCTCTCTCTATTTTTTACTATCTCTCTTTTCCCCCTCCCTATCTCTCTTCCTAGAGTAACCATGTACCACCTATTGAGAAAGACACCTGTTTCTGTCCCTCTTTCACCATTTAGCCTCTCATCGCCAGGCACAAGGCTGCCTCCCTCAGTACCATTCTCCCTCTCAGTCAAGCAGTCTTAATTTTGCAGATTACTTGGTGACCTTCCTGTTGTTGATATCATGTAAAATGCATCCAGTACATTGTAAAAGTAGTTCGTGTTAGGAAGAGCATCTAGCTGTAAAAACCATGTCATTTTGAAAGGCTGTCATTAAAAAAAAAATTAGGAAAATCCCTGAAAAAATTATCCCCACAAATTTTTTTATAATCGTAATCTATGCTGTTTGAAAGGGATTTGTATAAACTTTCGTTAAAAGATACCCATTGCGTGAATTTTCCAAAACTCCTCTTTTCACCCGCTTGGAAAAATTCTTCCTCATAAAGCCTATACACTCTGAAGCCACAACATCTAAGCAGTACATGTAGAAAATTTTGTTAAAAAGTATCCATATTTCTGGATGTCATGAGGCAACAAATTTGGAGGCTTATACATCTGTAGTAATGCCTTTTTATTCATACAATTTTTTCATTTCATGTTTATTTCACTCATTGTTTGCAATGTTCTCTCTCCCTCTCCTCTCTCTCTCTCACACACTGCAAAGCTTACAGAAAGGCTGCTGAATTGAAATCTCTATATTGCTTTCAGGGGAAGGTAAAACTTGACAAACTGCTCCTCCCTCTGTTGTTGGACTACTGTGATGTTTATTTAAAAAGTGAGATTATGACTGTGATAAAATAATGAAAGCAATATTAACTAAGCAAGTGAGTACTATTATTCAAAGAAATAATTAGACGTAAAATATAAAAATTATTAGAATTGGAAATCAAATGTGAAAATATTATCAAGGTGCTAGCAGAAAACCGCCTGGAGGGTAGTCTTTCTGCTTGTATATATATATATATAATTGTAGATTGATAGATATGTATGTACTCAAGTGTGTACATATGTATGTAGATATGTACATTCATACATATATATGTATGTATATACAGTATGTATATGTGTAAGTATCTGTTCGAGAAATTTACATTAACCTGGAAATTTAGGTCTTTAAAAAAGAAATGCAAGCTTTTCTGAATTTTTTTCAAATTAATGTAAATTCTAACTGTGAGTATTAAACGTCAAGTAAACAGTACAGTGAGAATCTACACTTCCATATATAAGCAATGCAATCATCCTACGAACATAATCAATAATTACCTAAAAAATATTTCGTTGAATTTATCTAAACAACCACACATGAACAATTTTAAAACATTTTTGAAATTACTGCAATGAATCCCTTATCTGTAGCAACCTTGAAGATAAACTACAATAAATTGGAAATCCACAAATTCCCAAAGAAAAAACATACAATGTGGTTTATTCAGCTATAAAACCTATTTGGAAGTATATCTGTAGTTAAAACATTCTTCTGCATACACACTCTTCCCCAGGCTGAGTGTAAACATTGTAAAATATTTTACAAATATGTATTAAGTTATACTTTTTTACACAGATCTTCATATAAAATTTATTTGCTACAACTGAACTCTCCATAACACTAGCTTAACTGACAATAAGTGTAAATTTAAAGATCTTGTGCACCAAGTTACTGCAGAGACAACAACCTAGCTATGTCATACACTGACCTTAACATGACTCCATTAATTTCACAATACAATCAGCATCCTTCAACTATCACAATCAGGATGACAGTAAGAGCATATCCATTTTGAATTTTTCACAAAACTAAAACTAAAAGTTATTAACCATATTCTAAAATAGAGGAAACTTTTCTTTGCTAAGTATTTATTTTATTGTCCATAACTATAACCAAGATCTCCTGTATGCTAAAATATTTTTACTGAGGCACCACTCAGAATACTCTTATTTTTGGCTACACAGTATATATATATATATGTGTGTATATATACACATGCACACACATATATGTGTATATATATATATATATATATATATATATATATATATATATACACACATGCATACACACACATCTACATACATACACATACATATATATATATATATACACATATATTTAAACACTTCAGCATGACAAGCTGGTACTTTATCCTAGTAAATAAAAATTTTATAGATTATTATAGCAAGTACATAGCCATCATCCTCTTCTGGTGTGACCAAAACCCTATTCCTTCTTTCTCTTAAATCAAAACTCTACATTTGATGAATTATATAATTCCATATACAGTAATCCCTTGACTATCACAGGTGTTATGTTCCAAAACCCCCCATGATAGGTGAAAATCCACGAAGTTGAAACAGTAATGTACTGTATATTTTTTTATTATTTTTATAATTTGTATATATCTACTTTATTATAAATGCAAAACAACACTACTGCGGAATTGACATAAGCTTAAAAAATAAACTGCGATAGGCGAAACACAATATGGCGAGGGATTACTGTATAGACAGAATTGCTTTATACGTTTATTGACTGATTCTAAATTACTTTTGATCTTGTAATTCTAACATTACATCAACAGTTTCTAAACTAGCTCCTACTCTTGTGTGAATATGAATGTAATTCATTTTTTATAGATAGTCTAATAACTTACTGCATTAAACTTATCCTGACAAGCATCTTAAATGTGACTTCTACCTCGATACATTAACTATCCTTTTATGAACATGTTTTGTTTACTCTTTTTTTTTATTTCTGATTGGTAATAAACTTTCTTTTCTCTTATCTCCATATCTTCCCTGCCTAACTTGTAACCTGTAAAAGACACTAACATTTGTGTTATCTTTTGCAATATACCCTAAACATTGCACTAGTTTACTAATATAGTTCCTCTTTAGTTTCTATACATTTACTCTCCCAGTTATCATGTTTAATATCAATTTATATTGTCTGGCCATTGCTACTCAGATCAAATCTAAAAGACAACTCATCAGCAAGTAAACTTCAGTTATCTTTTAACAAACACAAAAGCCCAATTTATATATTATATTAACCCTTTGGCATTTAAATCAGCCATATCTGGCCCAAATATTCTACTTGTTTTATGTTTGAACTGGCCAGATTTGACTTCTCACACCTCTCCTACAATGTCATTCTAAAAATAAACAAATGACATCATTGAAATCTTGAAGCTATGAGAATAAACAACCATTGCATTTGACCAAGTATTTTGAATGCTAAATGGTTAGGGTACTCACATATAACAAACATATCTTGGACTATCATTTTTGGTGTCTCACCATTTATCTACCTTTGCACAAATTTAGAATTCTTTTCAAGAATATTCTAATAACAAATAGAAAACTTTAAAAAGACAAAAAAGAACCCATTTAATTTATGAATATCACTCAAGAATGCACCTCTATCATGTTTTAAGTAACTCCTATATCTTTTATTCTAGACATATCTAAAAACACCTATTCCAACTCTTTCCCTAAACAATTTTGCTGGATATCTCCTCTTTCTGATAATATTTATACAAGAAACAGTATTCTTTACAATCCAGTTTCAATAATAATAATAAACATATAGCCAAAAACCATACTTCACTTGGATAGTCAAAAGCATAATTGCTTTTCTTTAAAATATTTTTGTACCAGTTTTCGTTTTATTCCAACACTTATTATGCATATTTCAGTGATTCCAATTTTCTAGTTGTTGCTCTGATAAAGAAAATTTTATCATCGTACATGAACTGAATCCCATTCAACTGACATTTCATTGACATATTGATTGACAGTAACATTTCCTTATTTACTCCAGTATTTTTTCTGAACTGGTGCCAGTAGTTATAATTCCAGACAATCATATTATACATTTCTTTCATTGCACTCTTCTGTACACTATCCAGATAGATAAACATTCATAAAATATACACATAAGATTTGTTCTGTTTACTCTAAAGTTATCTTATATGATATCTGAAGGCAGCGTACTCACAGACATAAATATGTGTGTGCATGTACATATATATATATATATATATATACATACACACACATATACATATATATATACATACATACATATACATATATGCATATATATATATATATATGTATATGTGTATGCGTATGTGTATATATGTATATATATGTGTGTGTGTACGTTTGTATACATTTATATATGTATATATATATATATATATATGTGTGTGTGTGTGTATGTGTGTGTGTGTGTGTGTGTGTGTGTGTGTGTGTGTGTGTGTGTGTGTGTGTGTGTGTGTGTGTGTGTGTGCAGGTAGCACGTAAAAAACACCATTTGAGCATGGCCATCACCAGTACTGCCTGCTGTGTGGCCCTCGTGCCAGTCACACGTAAAAGCAGCCACTACACTCATGGAGTCGTTGTCGTTAGGAAGGGCATCCAGCTGTAGAAACTATGCCAGATCAGATTGAAGCCTGATGCAGCCATCTGGCTCACCAGTTCTCAATTAAACCGTCCATCCCATGCCAGCATGGAAAGCGGACGTTAAACGATGATGATGATGATGATGATGATGATATATATATGTGTATGTATGTATGTATGTATATTATGAAGGATAAAACAGATGAGGGATGCAGAAAAATGTACATCATGATCTACTATCAAAGCCTATTAACTTCCATCCTTGTGTTATATCATTATTCTTATTATTATTTATTATTATTATTATTATTCTTATTATTATTTAAATGTGGCAAGCTGGCAGAATCGTTATTATACCAGGTGAAATGCTTAGCAGTGTTTCACCTGCTGCTACATTCTGAAGTCAAAATCTGCCAAGGATGGCTTTGCCTTTCATTCTTTTGGGGTTGATAAATTAAGTACCAGTTGAGAACAAGAGTCGATGTGAACGACTGTCTCCCACCCCAGAAAATCCGGGCCTTGCGCCTATAGTAGAAAGGATTATTATTGTCATTATTATTTAAAGGTGGCGAGCTGGCCGAATTGTTAGCCCACCAGGCAAAATGCTCAGTGGCATTTCGTCTAGGTTGACTTTATCTTTCATCCTTTTGAGGTCAATAAATTAAGTACTAGTGCAACACTGTCGTTGATATAACCGACTAGTCACCTCTCCCAAAATTTCAGGCCTTGTGCCTTTAGTAGAAAGGATGATTGTTATTATTATTATTATTGTTCAGTAGTTTTATTTTTATAACGTGCTTTCACTTCACTACAGAGCGCAGGTCTGTGCACCTTGGGTATGTGCTGTGGTTTGCTGTGATGCTCTTATGGTTACTGTATTGAAAGTGTTTTGCGTAGGATGTGCCCAGTAGTGCAATTTTCTGTATGTTAATATATATTTGCAAGTCCTGGTGATTTTGTTATGTATTTGTCTGAATATTTTTTTATTATACCTAAGGCACCTACTATGATAGGAATTGTTTCTATTTTTAGATTCCACATTCGAGTTACCTCTATTTCCAGGTCTTTGTATTTTGAAAGTTTTTCCATTTCTTTTAGGGAAACGTTGTCATCTGCTGGTATTGATACATCAATTAGAAAGTATTTTTTTCTTCATGATCTTTGACAACTATATCTGGTCTGTTTGTCTTAATTTCTCTATCTGTGTGTATTGGCATATCCCAGAGTATGGTTGCTTTCTCGTTTTCTGTGACCTTTTCTGGCGTGTGTTTATACCATTTTTTTCTGTTGTTATTCCATAGTGTTGGCATAGTTTTCAGTGTATATAGGTCCCAGCTCTGTCGTGTCTGAATATATTCCTTCTTAGCCAGGACTGGGCAGCCAGAGATAATATGATTTATTATTTCTTGTCCATCTACACATATTCTACAGTTACTTGTCATGTTTCTTTTCATTATATGTTTTTGGTCATTTCTGGTGGGGAGGCTTTGGTCTTGTGCAGCAATTAAAAATCCTTCAGTCTCTGCTTTGAGTCCTGAGCTTCTCAACCATTGCTGGGATTTTTCTCTGTCTATTTCTTTTGCATTTAGTTTAGTCCAGTATTTATCATGGTCCATTGCTGTTCTAGTTTTAGTTTGGATTTCATTTGTTTCATAGCTTTTGTTGTTTCTTCTTCTTCTTCTTCGTATTTGTTAGGTAGTATGATTTCTTGTTTGTATTTGTCAGCTTCCTTAAATACTGAAAACAGCTTTTTGTTTTGCTCATGTTTTGTGGCTATTTGTATTAGTTTTCCTTGCTTC
>NC_068998.1:34027742-34037514 GCF_001194135.2 Octopus bimaculoides
CATAACTTTCAGGAAGATGGGTGTCTTTTATTGGAAACTTATACAAATCCCTTTCAAACGACATAGAATACAATTATAATGAACTTTGTGGGGAAAATGTTTTAGGGATTTTCCTAATTTTTTTTAAACGACAGCCTTTGAAATGATGGCTTGGTTGTAGGGGGCATCTTTGTATGTAAAAAGTTTTGTAAAGTCTTATTTTTTACACCACCTCCCTCATAATCCCACTCCAGACCTATTTTGACGAATTTTTTTTTTGCACTTCAAAACCATGAGAAGACCATTTTCGGTAAAATACTTTTAAAAAATTGTTAATATTTTCAAAGGGAAAAGTGAGTGATTTAAGGGCGATTTGGCTGTTGTTTCTAGCACATCCAAAGACAGCCCTCCTCATTTCTTTGTCACTCTCGCATGTATTGATGTTTTTCAATATTTACCCCCATAAATACGTTTATATGCTTTAAAAACGGAAATCTTAGAAATTATGAATTTTTGGCAAACCCACTCCCTGCACCCGATTGTTTCTGTTTAGAAATTAATATACTCGAGAGCCTGAGAAAGTCATTTCTGGCATTTATCCACAGTAATTAAAAAAAATTACGATGTACTTGCATAGCAGATGACTTGATCTAAGATCGTGTGCTGAAACAAAAACAATTGCAGCATGGATGTTTGTAAGCCATACAAGAACAAACAGAAACCATTAGTTTCAGGGAACCACTTAAATACAGAGGTCTTGATGCATCTACATAACAATATGAATGGAAGGGTCAGTTTTAGGGTTAGTTTTTAGGGTTAAGGTTTGGGCTAGTTTTACGGTTAGGGCTGGGGTTAAAGTGCCATTACGCATTCACACAGCGTGCATTTAAAATGCTTTGTACATAACACCTGTATTTAAGTAGTACCTCTGTATCTATGTAGTACCATTAAGGGACCTCTATATTTAGTACCAGTTCCATTTCAGCATTAAAATTTCATTTGTGTCAAAATATTTTTTCGCTTTGAAACTGTGACCTGTTTACTAACAAAACTTCTCAAAAGTAATGCAGCATGAAGTTTTGTCAGTGAACAGCAAACACACACACACACATTCATTGCCTTTCATTTGTGTGTATGTGTATCTATGTGTGTGCGTGAGTGTGTTACTGTTTTTCTCTGTCGTACAACTTGTTTGTGTATATATTGGCTTAGTGGTACAGAGTGTTTGGAAACTGTGAATAAGGTGCAAGTTTCGAGTACTTGTCTGTAACGTTTTTTCTCTTCATCTTCTAATAGTAATTACCCAACTTTCTAGGCTCTTCTCACAGATATCCTGCATTAAAAAATTATATGGGTATTTTAAAAATTTTCATTCAGTAAATAATAAATTATGTATACATTAATAGAACAAACTATCAGTTTTCCAAACAGCGAATGAAAACTTAAAAGAGAAAGTGAGAGACTTTGCAAATGAGAATGGAATACTCCACAGTGAATGCAATGAATATTTAAATTTGAGAGAAATTGGAATTTAAAAAATTCTAGAAACGTGAGAAATTGAAATTATAGGAAATTTCTGAGAACATGAATTTACAAAAATATTTCCAGAGGTCAATAATTGCTTTCTTTTACTACTTTTAGTAATTTTTAATACCTAATTAATAAGCAGCTTTCTCTATTATAGTATAAATTATTATTATTATTGTTATTGTTATTATTATTATTATTATTATTATTATTATTATTATTATTATTATTATTATTATTATTATTATTATTATGTTTGTGTGCATGTGTGTGTGTGTTATTCATCTCCATACCCTTATTCACCAGCTGAGTTACCATAAAAAATTACATGCAGTAGTTGTGACTCTTTCAGCCACACTCCACACTCCTCCTTAAACAATCTAATGCTTATAATACATATTGTCAATTAGTGCTAAACAGTCCTTCAAAATAAGACATACAATCCAACATATAGTTTATATTATATAACATCTCTTGCATGCCATATTTGTTCTCTCAATTTCCACTGAGTTTTTACTTCCAATGAAAAAAAAAAACTAATGTAAAATTTATTTATAAATGAACAAACAACTACCTTGTAAACACTAAAATTAATGTAAACACAACTGCAATATGCAGTACCTAAGAACTCACTGCTAATAATATTTCCTCAAATATTTCCAAAACCTTTTATTCTAGATTACTAAATTTCTAGCATTTTAAGCATAACATATAAATGAATGGCTAAACATTATGTCATAATTTATTATCTCATTTCATCTTTTTTTATTAATTACCAACAAATTACACTAATTAACCTTACAACTTTGATACAAAGTTAACTATTTAATTTTTCTCACACGTATATTCGAAATACATTCTTACAGATCACAGAATTCAAATCTGCTCTTCTTTACCGCATAAAAATATAAACTCTTATGTTTTTCTCATTAAATATCTGTTCATATGTTTCCCAATATTCCAGATAGCCTAAAGCTTTACAAGCTAATTTTATTCAGCTAAATATTTTTATTAAACATATTTCTAGAATATTAAGTTCACCCTAAATATTTTTATATTTTCCACTTGTGTCTCATGTTTATTTACCACAGTAATTTTATTTTTCTGGTTAATTACTGTAACCAGTTGCAAAACAAAATTTGGGCCAGTAATCAATATATCAAGAAACATAACAGATATAAATTATAAATATATACATATAAATACACACACACACACACGCACACACAGATATACATATTAGAAATCAGCTCCTCAGAAGAATTTAAATGATTAAAAACAGAAGAGAACATGCAGACATATAAATCATTATCATTACTATCATTTTTCAAGTGTTTTTTTTTTTGCATGCTTGCATGGGTTGGACAATCTTAGTGGTTTGTCACTTCATGTAGTCCTTTGACATCTCTTTTGTTATGTTCAGTCTCTAAAGATGAGTTTAGATCATTTTTACCCATGTTTCTCAGTCCTTCTCTTCTGTACAGTTCTTCCTCATAGATTCCCCCAAACTTTCCTCTATATGCTTCACATACCCATGCCAGAACAGTCTTCTCACTGGCATATTGTAGTTGATTCCATTTGTATTCAGTTTTTCTCTCAGCTTATTTGTGTTCAGTCATCCAAGACCATTAACATTATAGATTCTATGAAGCATGTTTGTTACATTTCTTTCCAGTCATTGTACATCCCTTGCATTCCATGCCCATGTTTTGCCATCATGCAACATCACTCATTTGTATGTGAGAATCATACACTTTACCCTTCACTCAAAGAAAAATCCTTCTCTTAGCAACAAAGGCAAAAGCTTCCTTGCATTTTTTCCACTCTGTCTTAACATTCATCACAATGCATTTGGAACAAACATATCCAATATTTCTTTATAGTAAAACCTATGAGCTGCTTCTAGAAATTTGAAAGAATTCATTTCATGGTTGCTAAATGCTGTTATGCATCAGCTACAAAGTCCTTCTTCTGTGTCAGCTAGCAGTGATCTTGCAGAATTTCTTGTGCACATATAGTTTACATTTGGTACATACTATAGTGTTTCTACCAATGCTTTTATTGCATATTGAGTATGATCACCTCATTGCTGGTAGTTGAGTTTTGTCTCTATTACTGCTAATTACAACCTACATCTTTACTTGGTTTACTTTGAGGCTTTGTGATTCTAGACATTACTTCTATATTTGGAATTTCTTTATTTCTTCAATACATTAACCTATGAAAATTAGGTTATCATCAAATAGGACTTCGTACAGTCAGATAGCTTTAAGCTTTTCTGTTATGGCCTGGAAAACTACAACTAAAAGTATAGCCAAAAGAAGGGGTACAAGAACTAAGCCCTGATAGAAACTTATCAACATGCTGAATTCCTTATTGAATTCATAGCTAACTCTCACCTTAATTATGGCATCTCTACGTATGACTTGCAAGGCTATCACAAACATATTCATCTACATACCAAATTTTCTTAGCAACTGCCAGGCTATAGAGCATGGTACTATGTGAAAGGCCTTCTGTACGTCAACAAAGACTCAGTGTAGTAACTTAATTTTAGCTTAGAGCTTCTCTTGTAGTTATATGACAAAAAGCTATTAGTCATATCACATTCTAGCTCAAACCCAAACACCATCTTATCTAAGCTACTTCTCTCTCTAATGTTGTCTGTTGCATTTGTAACATGGTCCACCAATTACTTCTGTAGTTGCTAGTTTGCTGGATAATTTTGCTCTTGTTGCGGTTGATGATGAGGATGCTATACTAGTGATTAAGTATAACTGTTACCTGAAGTAGTTGACTTACCTTGTAAGTGCCCATTTTCAAGATTCATACCATGTTGCTGATGGTTCAGCTACTTTGTCTTCCTTCATAACTTTACCTATGCTCTTGACCTTATAAATGTCAATTCAGTAACTGCTCTCCCTGTTGGCTCTACTGGAGTACTCCTTTTCACTCGCTCTTAATTTTCAAATAGTCAGTTTCTCAGAGTAATGTTTGCTTTAATTTCTCATTTCATCTTCAGTGCTGATAAGTACACTACTATCATTCCATTCATGGATATTCTTAGTGCAACCAATGGGGTTTGCAATCCAAAATACTGGACATCTATAATACACGATTCACAAAACTTTGGTAAACCCTTTACTTTCTCTTTGTTACATACACCTCACCCTCAGCCTCTCTTCTAACCACCTGGTGTTCCATGCTCTTCTCTTCTTGCAATCTTTCAACCAATCTCTCATCTTTTCATCACCCTTAAACACTTCCCAAACCATTAAAACATGCAAAATCAGTCTTTGAAAACTTGGGATATTCTATTTAGGTCCAAGTTTATCCTGTTATAAGGGTCAGCATGGCCACTTTCAGTATCCAAAATAAACTATGTAATGAACTGCATAACGTATATCAATCAAAATCTACATAATTCTAAAACGAGAAAGAAAATGTACTTGGATTGTGAGGGGTGGTATAGGAACAGCTTGTGAGTTACAATCTATAATCTAAAATATATTTCCAAAGCATCAAGAAAGTTAAAAGAATTATTTCCTCAAACTAATGAAATATCATTTCTTATACCAGCAAGGATAAGGCAAGCCATTACACATATATATGTAAACACACACACACACACACGCATGCACACACGCATGCACACGCATGCACACACACACACACACACACACACACACACACACACACACACACACACACTGCTGGAATCGCTGTAAATACTTTATTTTTCTGCCAAATTGATAGCTGCTACTGTATTAATAACTCTTTAACAAATTGTATAATATAATACCATTCACTGGAAATGAGCTAATGACATCACAGTTCACCAATTTTTTATTTCCTAAAATAACTTTAAAAAAGTGAGCCACATTTATAAAAAGAAAAAACTTTTTTACTGCATCTTCTTTCAATCATATCTATATAACAAACATCATCATCATCCTCATCATCATCATCATGTTTCCCATGTTGGCATGGGTTTAGCTTCTGTTTTGGCATGGTTTTTGCAGCTGGATGCCCTTCCTAATGCCAACTACTTTACATAGTGTACTTGGTGATTTTTATATGACACCAGCGTAGGTGCTTTTTAAATGGCACAAGCATCTGTAGGGTTACTAAGTACCTTGCAAGACAAAGACCTCTCAGCTGGCAAATGGTGTGGAAATGAGAGAAGTGGCTGTGTGCTAGGTGAGAGAGAGTATGATAGAGGGAGGGAGATAACCCTCTTACTATAAAGGAGATACTTGGCTACCTTTGTAGGACAAGGAAGGAAAGCAAAGTGGAAGAGAGTTAGGGAAGGAGATAGTGAAACAATTAGAGTGAGAGAGAGAGAGCCTATCTACAGGAAACAGTGTGGCAGGGGGAAGTGTAAGTAGTACAGGGGGGATAGAGGGAGATGTTCTATAAGAGAGTGTGAGGGGAGAATTTTGGAGAAAGTAAGTGATGTTGAGAGGAATTTGAGTGGCTGGGAGAGGGTTATGGCAGATATGTGAAAACATGGATAGTGCATGGATAGGCACATGAGGGAGAGTGGTGGAGCCTGCAGTGGGTGGTGGCGAAGTGGGGAAGATGTGCTGTGAAGGAGATTTGACAGGGGACAGAATTGTGTGTGCATGTGTGGGAGGAATGGCCATAAAAGATGTGCCTGTGTTTGGATGGCCAAAGTTTTACTTAGCTTGACATGTCTTCTCAAACATGACAAATCGCCAATGATACTTGGTCCCTTGTCAATTCCTCAGTGGGGCTCAACATCTGAAGATTATTTCTCATTACTTCATCCCATATCGTTCTGCAGGTTCCCTCCACAACTGACGATTGGCACTTCTTTATGCAGCTGTCCTCATCTATATGCATCACATGACCATACCAGCCGAATCTTCTCTCTTAAACACTACATCTGATGCCTGTTATACACAATTTTTTTCTCAAATCATTTACTCTCTGTGGTACATGCACACTGTCATTATCCATCCAGCAGAGCATGCTGGCTTCATTTCTTTCAAGCTTTCAAATGCTCTGTATTCATAACCTATGTTTCACTGCCATGTAGCATAGCTGTTCATACACATTCATCATTATGTATGGGCTGCAGTTGAGAAAGGCACAAACTACTCTGTCTGCAATACTAAGGTTGATCAAAAAAGGTGTTCTATGATTTTTCCAGGGTCACAGACAGGAATGCATACATCAGGTTCCAGAGCTGTCTTGAGACTGTGGCAGAATCTGCTTTTCACTCTGAGTGAGAGGCCCTTTGTTACCAACAATTATAGTTGCTCTCTAACCTTTCACTAGCCTATTCTTATTCTAGTAGCTATGCTTTCAGAGCTTCATCCTTCACTGCTAACTTGGTTGCTTAAATAATGGAAGCTTTCTATTATTTCTAAGAATTCCCCCAGACATTTGAGAAAGTCTCTTCTCTGTACATTCTTAGTGTTTATTGTACTTGCACCTCTTCTATACATAAAAGCTACTTTTTCTGTTAAACATCCTGTGATACTGCTGCACTAGTGGCATATGTTGGTTGTCGCATTGGGTCTCCTGCCACACCCAATGCCACAGAATAGTTTAAGCTGCAGTATAACAAAAGTTTTATGCTAAGATTTGTTATTAAATTAATAAGTAAGGTTAATATTTATAATGAATTTGCAATTTTTGATGGGTGTGCAGTGCCCACCTAGCACACCTGGAACATACGCCCCTGTGCTGCACCTCTTTTGAGTCAGGTACATTGAACGGAGTTTCTACCAACACCCTTTCTACATATTAAACTGGATTTCTATTGTTAAATGAAGTGGTTTCACTTGTTTCTGATCTGCTTCTAGATCGACATGTAAAAGGTCGAGTGTTTTCCTGATACATGTAATCTTAACATAATTTTCAGGCAAAATCAGCACAACACAATGTTTGAGGCAAGATTATACTGTTCAATTACTGGTACAATCCGCCCAATGGACTTCAATTTCCATTTTCCCAATTTCACTCACAAGGTATAGAAAATGACATTTACTCAAGTTATCATACAGTGGGATTAAACCCAACTCCTTGTAGTTGTCAAACAAACATTTTAACCATTTGGCTATGGCATAGTGAACATTTGTGATGACAAAGAAAAATATTCAATATATAAAGTAGAGGTGATGTATTATGCTAGAAGCTGCTGCTTCTTTAAAGTGAGTTTTACATTACTGGATAAGAAAGTAACCTTGTAATATGCAATCAAAAATATTGGAAAGTCATTGAAATATGATTTTTTATCAAGATTTGATTGGGTGTTCAAAACATCTGTTTGAAAACGACTCATATTCTTTTATACAATTGTCAAACACTGAATATTTGAAATATTCATCAAAGCACATGTAGACTCATTATATTTTCGTGTTTTCTGTATCATATGTATAAATCACACAAATGGTATTTTAAATTGCAGAATAGTGTCAATAAGAATCAGAGCACTACTGGAGAAGAGAGTGAATGGAATGATAGTTGTGCATTTATCTCCACTGAGACTAAAAAGGCAAAATTAGGAAAATATTTTGCAAGATTGATAAACTTTCAAGAATATGTAAGAGCAGAAGTGAACTGCGACTGAAATTGATAAGTTATCACAGCATGAATAGTTTATTCAATTGGTCTTTGGAATTCCTTTGATAAATATTGATGGAAGTATCTTCAAGGATTTATAATTTTCCCCAGCTTTTGCTAAAAATTTGGAAACGTGTTGCAAGATGCTATATTTTTCTGAGAAAGCTCATAATGTTAGAGATTATATTGTATAATATTTGTTTTCCTATTTTGCATATTTTAATATGTATATTCTTCTACATATTTTTTCCTATTTTGTATATTTTAGTATGTATATTCTAGTTTTGAAGCCACTGTTATTGTTATAATGAGCAACTTAGTCAAAAGATTCTACATAAAGACATAAGGTAAATATGAACTTAGTGATAATATTAGCTAAATTTCTAAGAAAAGTGGCTGAAATTTATAGTAATATATCATAAGGTTAACAAAAAACAAAAGGCAGTATTTACCACTATCAAAACAATGTTATTTCAAAGAAATTAACTATACTTAACTATATTCATATCTGCTGTAGGTCTTCAAATCTAATTCTTTGAATATGTTAATGTACACTTTGTAATAGTGCCATTGCATGGTCATTCATATCTTGCAGATGGATAAGTTAATAACACAGTAAAGATAAAAATCTGCATAGTAGAATCAATTTCAAAGTAAGTCTACTCCTATCAAATTACAAGCTTCAGTCCCAATGTATACTTTCATTACTACATCAAACAACCAAATATTTTTACTGTTTTTCTCTCTGCTCTCTTTTTTTTTTTCTGATCTCTTCTCATCTCACTTCTTTTCTTTCTCCCCATTTTCCTTTCCAACCAATTTTTCTCCTTCCCATTCAAACACCCAGACTCTGCTCCGCATATTTATTTAATTATTTAATCTTTAATTTTTGGCATATTTATGTTTTGCATGACAGTCAGGAATCATCCAACAAAATCCTTTCGTGTCTAGACTTGTGGGCATCCTTCATCCAATCAATATTCAATATTCACTTCAATTATGTGTATCTCTTTTGCTTCTCTGTAGACATTTTCCAAATGCTCCATTTTTATAATCACCTGAAGATCAGAAATGAGAAACACAAAGGAATGATTCATAAAAAATTTTCTGCTTTCATTAAAATTTTGTATACCTAGTGTATGTAAGAATGTATGCACACATGTACACATGCAAACATGCATGCGTGCTGATCAATTGACATAATCATTAGAATGCTGGATAAAATATCGTGTAGTGTTTAGCTATGGCCCTTTAAATTCTGAGTCCAAATCATGCAAAGTTCAGCTTTGCATTTCATCCTTTTAGCCTTTATGTCATAAGAATTAACTGAGTACAGGAGTTGATGTATCTGACTTTTCTTCCACCAACCTGTATCAACAGGCTAAACAACAACTGATATACACCACCATCACCAAAAATCTAGCAATTGATTAAAAGCTTCTCAATGCATTTTTTTTTCCCATTTTTATACCAAAAACTGCTACTTATAAACCACACCTCCATGGAAAATTTATAGTCTGAGGGAGCTGATCCATAGCAAAACGATGAAGTTGCTGTCAACCTTTTACTTGTAAAAATAAATTTCATATGTATGGCCTATATATATGTGTGTGTGTGTGTGCGTGTATATATATATATATGTATATGTATATGTATATATATATATATATAT
>NC_068998.1:34037562-34040733 GCF_001194135.2 Octopus bimaculoides
TGTGTGTATGTATATATATATATATATATATATATATATATATATAATATTTAAATGGCTTTGATGTGTGTCTTTCCAAAATAGTAAAAGTGTTAATCAATATTGGTTATGTGAAAAGATGCAGCATCACTGGGGAGTCTGTGTGAAGTGAAGAAAGTGTAATATTTTGCTTCATAATTCATGTCTTGAAAGTCACTTGAAGTCTCTGTGACTTATATATTATAGTAAAAACCATTTTTCTGATGGGATGATGGAGGCCACTGTATTAATGATGTTTTACAAGTTGCACAATACATGCAATATAACTAGCTGTGAACTTATGACTTCTGGCTCCAATTATTTCTTTTCTTTACTCTTCAGTACTATGGCTCACACTTTTAAAATAAAAAGACAAAAATTTGAATGCCTCCAACACCCTTCTCCACCTTGTTTTCTTAATTTTATCAAGATTTTTTATATTTATTTATTAATTTCTGTGTGTCACTTTCCAGAATGGTAAAAGATGTAATCAATACTAGTGAAGTGAAAAAGATGAAAGAAAAAGTTTTTATAACATTGCAGGGAAGTTTGTGTGATATGTTGGCAAAAAGAACGTTTTCCTTAATAAGACATAATGTCTCGAAAGTCACCTCAACCAGCCGTGAATTATTGTGTGTTTTTGTGAAGAGATGGAAATTTACGATTGTATTTTCTCAAGTATTAATAGCTTAATTGCAGACCTCATTCCTTCTAGTTCCAAAGTAATTGGTTGTGGAGCCATAATACTTTGAATAAGAAACGTTACTTTTGTTTGATAATCTAGATTTCATTGTACAAAAACTATGAAGATAAAATTAAATGAAACACAAAATATCAACAGAAAAGTCGTTTATTATTTTAGCAATATTTGTTGTAAATATTTATTGGTGAGGTTAGATTAGTAATATATTGGTTTTATTATTTTCTTGTTAATTTTGTTCTTTTTGTTTTGTATATTTTTACTGCTTTCCCCACTTTTCCTACTATATTTGCTGAGAGACTGAGTTTTTACAATTCTACTGCAGTCAGTAAGAGGAACTTATGATGAAACTAAAACAGAAAAAAGATGCTTGCAAAGTATGAAGGAATAAATACCTTCACTATTCAATAATTGCAATGTCTGAGCTATTTGTGAGCTACATCAAGGCACCTAGAGGTTTCCTATTTAAGATCCAGTCTTTATTACACATTAAGATCTATTATTACGTTGAGAAAATGGTATGGCTAATGACATACTTTGCTGAGTTAAATTGTAGTTGGATGAGAGCTTGAAAAAATATAATCATAGGATAAACATTTTAACAATAAATACAGTGCTTTAGAAATGATAACAGGATATTTAAATGTAGCCTATTGGATTCAGTGCCATGTTTGAAATTGACTATATGTACCCCCGTCACACACAAGCATACACATGAATACACGCACACACACACACATATGTATATATGATGATCATCATCATCCTCATCCACAGCAGCAGCAGCAGCTAGACCGTCATTTAACATCCATTATACATACATACACACATACATGCGTACACGCACATATATATTTATAGTATTATTATTATTATTATTATTATTATTATTATTATTGAGTGAGAAAGCAGTGCTTGTCATCAAAGTGACACTGAGGTAAAATATATGAAGCCCAGAATACCCATCATGACTACTTGTCTGATAAGGATACACCAGGCACATGCATCACAACCATATGTTGCTTGGCATAGTGATCTCATATCAAGATAAACAGCACATGACCTTGCAGGTGGGGCCCAGTTAAAATTTTCTTCAGGTTGAGTAGCCCATCCCATTCAAAAAAGGTCCCTGAATAAGGGTTGTTTAAGGATGTTGAATGAAACACCCGTGTTTTCAAAGGTGAATTATCCAAACTCCAAAGAATTCCTTTCAACACATGGCTATGATGCTCCCCTATTACGTCTGCTTGTGATCAGAGATGCACATATCATCAGCCACCAAGGGACATGCTCAACTGGTTAAGGTCAAACAAGTAACAAACAAATCTGTGGTATTGAGCAGAATATTTGCTGTAGCCCATCTTTTATAACAAGAAAAACAATGTACATGATAACACTTCCAATTAGTTAAGAAAGCCAGGAATTGCATCAGGGCATTTTATTATTATTATTATTATTATCATTATTATTATTATTATTACTATTATTATTATTATTATTATTATTATTATTATTATTATTATTATTATTATTATTATTAAGGTGGCAATCTGGCAGAATCATTAGCATGCCAGGCAAAATGCTCAGTGGCATTTCGTCTGTCCTTATGTTCTGAGTTCCAATGCTACCGAGGTTGACTTTGCCTTTCATCCTTTTGAGATCAATGAATTAAGTACCAGTGAAACACTGGGATTGATGAAATCGACTAGTCCCCTCCCCACCAAATTTCAGGCTTTGTGCCTATTGTAGAAAAGATTATTATTATTATTATTATTATTATTGTTATTATTATTATTGTTATTATTATTATTAAGGCGGTGAGCTGGTACAATTGTTAGCATGCTGGGCAAAATGCTTAGTGGTATTTCGCTTGCCGCTACGTTCAGAGTTCAGATTCCGCGGAGGTTGACTTTACCACTTATCCTTTTGGGGTCGATAAAATAAGTACCAGTTGAACACAGGGGTCAATGTAATCGACTCATCCCTTCCCGCCAAAGTTGCTGTCTTTGTGGAAAAATTTGAAACCATTATCATTTAAGTATCCAATATCATAATGTTGTTGATTGAAGGTATTGTATCTACCGGGGCTTTGTACTGTCTGTCAAGTCACAACAACAACCTCAGACAGACAGTAATTGCTGCCCTTGTGGCAAAATTTGAAACAATTCTTCTTCTTCTTCTGTTTCCAGCTGTCTTAATAATGACCAACCACACAGTAATTTCCCTTTGTTTAACGGTTATTTTCATAGAATTTTTTTCGATTGGTAGATAACTGAAGAGATGGCGGCGTGGGTTTCCACCCCGGCATCCAAAATTCGGAGTTTTATCATGGCTACCGAATAATTGTCACATATTATTTACAGATAAATTCCTCTATTTACACAATATCGAGGTCTCTTTCTTTCTTTTGTTGTCATACTTTTTCTATCAATATATATATATATATATATATA
>NC_068998.1:34042116-34047211 GCF_001194135.2 Octopus bimaculoides
ACACAGACAGACACACAGACAGACACACAAACAGACACACAGACAGACACACAGACACACATTCTCATTTATATATATATATATATATATATATATATAATGTATAAATAATTTACGTATGAAAGAGGTGACCTCAAATTTTAGTGATGCACACATACAGACACACATTCTTAGTTTTATATATAAAGATATATAAGGTAAAGATAATTATGGTTGGTGTATGGGGTTACCCCAGGTTTCATGTCTACAGAGCGCTTAGCTTTACACCATCTTTTCAGACCCTAGTGGTTAGGGGCCACTCGTCATTAGGGTCTGAAGAGATGCTGTAAAGCTAAGTGCTTTATGGATGTAAAATACAGGATGTTGACCAACTATAATTATCCCTTTCTAATCATTCTACTGTTCTATATCTTAGAGTGTGCTTCCTTTTCAGATTTATGATTTACTGACTATAGGTTGTGTGGTAAGTAGCTTGCTTACCAACTACATGCTTCCAGGCTTCTGGGTTCAGTCCCAGTGCTTGGCACCTCTATAGCCTCAGGCCAACCAAAGCCTTGTGAATGGATTTGGCTGATGGAAACTGAAAGAAGCCCACCATATATATATGCATATGTTTTTGTCTGTATTTGTCTCCCCCAACATTGCTTGACAACTGATGCTGGCGTTTTTACATCCTCCGTAACTTATCAGTTTGGCAAAAGAGACCGATAGAATAAGTACTACGTTTACAAAGAATAAGTCCTGGGGTCCATTTATTTGACTAAAGGTGGTGCTCCAGCATGGTCACAATCAAATGAGTGAAACAAATAAAAGATATATTTATATATATAATTATATAGAGATGATATTAAAATACCATCACAAGTGGTAAGAGAATTATCAGCCATACAGGCAAATTAATAGAATATATACATACAATATTAGATATGTACATATATGCACAAGGGTACTACATGAGTACTTATATCACTAAAAAATAGAAGTCGAAAAATACTTCTGTACCACTGAATAGTCACAAATCTATTACAGACATGATAGGAAAAAATATTAGTGAACAATAATAATGTCTTACCTCTACTGGGTCAGAACAAGTAAATGCTGGTCAACCTGGTACCGGTTTTGAAATTTTGTGTCAAATAGGTGCCCGATTTCTCATCAGCCAAAGTCTGCCAGCTAAATTACTACTAACATTCTCCCCCCCCTCCATTCCTGCAAAAGTTCATTATATGTATATATGTATGTATAAAGAGAGAGAGATAAATAGACAGATAGATTGAATAGATTGATAGATAGATAGATAGATAGATAGATAGATAGATAGATAGATAATAGATAGATAATTGATAAATAGATGCTCATTTACATGTATGTGTATGCATTTATGTATGTAAGTATGTATAGTAACGTTGATGTAGACTGTTGATTGCTTACTGAGAACTTTTATCCTTAATGTTTGCAAAATCAGAATAAATTTCTCTCACCCACTCCCTCTCTTCTTGTACACATACATATATGAACACACACACAAACACATATCTTATGTACACACACACACACACACACACACACACACATATATATATATATGTATGTATGTATGTATGTATGTATGTATGTATATATGTATATATACACACACATGCATAAATACATCCAGCCATACATACATGTACACACACATGAAAAAGAAATTTCTCCACTACTAAATCAACAATTTATTTAGATTTGATTTTCAATTAAAACTCTGGTATTTATTTTGCTAATACACTTGTGATATCTTCAAGAACATTCTTTCTTCAAAATATACTCTTAATCTTATAAATGTCCTTTATCACAGAAATACAGAGGGTATAAATTAATTTCAAAGAACTTATCAACACTGCAACTACATTTTTCTAACATTTCTTGTCATTTGATTTCATTACAGAAGTTACAATTGAGACAGAGATGTCTGATAGAATAAATTATTGGGTAACCAGCCATGAGTTTACCATTTCTTGTCATGTTATTGGTGGTCTGAAGACTCCTACTTTTCAGTTAGTTCATAATGCTGAGATAAGTTCTTGCTGTAGATTTAGACCACTAAAAAATGTGTCAATTAGTTGCAAGCCAATGAGTATTTATGTGGTTATTGCTAGAAATTACAATGAAACTCTTGCTGAATTATACAATTCTATCTGATAAAAGAAAATGCATTGGTTAAAGTGGTCTGTGGTGCTCCGTTCCTATGAAAAAGTGCCTGATTGAAACTGATTTAAACAACATCAAGCATTAATCATACAAACTTACTTTTAGTTAATATCCCAATGATTACAGGATAAACTAAAATAAAACAAAAAAAAAATCACACACACGCACACCCAAAAGATTCTGTATTGATTTCCTTTCTACTATAGACATAAGGCCTGGAATTTTGGGGAGAGGAGTGGAATAGTACGTAGATTACATCAAAACCAGCATGCAGCTGGTACAACCCTGAAAGAATAAAAAAGAAAGTCTACCTTGGTAGAATTTGAACATAAAGACAGACAAAATGTCACTAAGTATTTTACCCATTGTGCCAACTTGCCATTTTAAAGAATATGTATATATTTCAACAGTGTGAACTTACCACATGTGATGATTATTTACAATTAGGAAAATTTGGCCATTGAGTGTTAAGTACCTTGGGCAATGAACACAATGTAATATTGTTGAGGGGCATATGAAACAGTAATCATTCAGTTAAAAGTTCAGAAGCAACAAACAGAAAAAGAACAATTAGCATGTATTTCATTTTTTTTTTAAGTATTGCACTGATTGGTTACTATTTATGTCCTTTATATTGAAAATTAATAAATGGATAAATAAAAGTATTTTCTGTCTCATGCACAATAGTGCACATTTTGAAAGAGACAACTGCTAATTATAGCAATCCATGTCTTAGCTATTACTTTATTTTAACAGCCATAGGAGATTGAATGGCAAAGTTAATTAAGGTTTGATTTCAATTCAGGACATGCAGAAATGTAATGAATTGCTGCAAGGCATTTTGTCTGTCACTCATATAGATTTTGCCAAACCACCACCCTAAAATAAATCAAATATATATGATAAATAAGTTTTTTTTCAGTATTTTCGTGATTTCATTTAATTTCTTTAAAATAATTCTATCACTCCTCAAGATGGTGTAATATATAGATCCACACTGGATAATTAACTAAATTAGTATTACCACCAGGCATTACTCACCGATGGGCTAGCTATTGTTAACAATCTGCTTCCAACAATCTGGTTTCATTTGATGGCACACACACTGTCTAAAAAGAGGGGGAAAATACACTTACACATACACACACACACACTAGAAAATTTACAAAACACGAAAGATATTAGTACATTCTAAAGTGACAATAATGCAAATTGAATTCTGTCTCATTTTCAGAAGTTTACTAAAGAAATTAAATTTCAAATACAGACTGAAGATGTATTTTGAAAAGATAACGTTGCCAAAATTCTGAATTAAACCAAATCAAGTTTTAAAAAAAGCTTTCACATTTTTTTGAAGTAATGGTATAGTTATTCTTTATCATCTCTTTAACTCATAGTGAAAGTATTTTTAATATAATGCTTTAGTTTTGAGTGAGAGCTCAATAAATACTTATGAAGGATTTATCAAAATGCATATATGAAATGCAAAAATAAGTACCACTAAGTTATGTAAGGCAGAATTCTAGTGAAGGTGGATTGATGTAGAAATAAAAGCCATAGGTAGTTAAGGTGCTAAATGATAGAATATTATTTCATGGTCCATATTCCTTCATCAGCTTTGTACTCACTCTATCCAAATTCCTAAAGAAATTCCTCTCATTCTTCTCCCAACACACTAACATAGATGTTTTCCAATGCAAAACTACAAATAGATGTCTGATATTTTGTAATTATATTTTCAGGATGAAGGCAAGATTAGGTGAATGGATATCATCAGATAAGCTTCTAATTAATAAGTCAGTACTCTGTATGCCTAACATGATAAATTGGCACAGTCCTTAGCTTCAAATCCTGCTAAGGTCAACCCCACCTTCCATTCATGCATGGGCAATAACTATATTACTACCCAAAGTTATGGATTGTCAGAATTATGAGGATGTCAAGCCAGGTGTGTCTTATGGCTCTATGCTCTCTGATTTCAACATCCTACCTAAACCTCCATTGTAGTGAAGGAGACTCTTATAGATAGATTAATAAAGCAGGAAAATGAATAAATAAATATAATAAAAATACCAGACTCAAAAAAGTTTATATCTTTATTGAGTAGGGATGGTCTAATGACACAATAGTACCTAATAGATAACTATGAGGTTGATGATATCAACAGATTTTATTGTAGCCATGCTGAAACAATAAAATCTCAAATGGCTTTACAATGAAAATAAGTAGAACAAAGTAAAACCAGGTTATTTCTGTAAGCAAAAGCTGCACTATAAATTCAACATTCTGCCTCAATAAACATGTGACTATAGCTTAGAAAGGCAGAGACACTACCAAGCTGACTGACTGCCACTCACTATACTATAAAAGGACATTTGAGTTTTAGAAATAATACAAAAGAGTAAATAAATAAAATAAAACTTATTGATTGCAAAGAGGGACAGAAGATTTTGTGATAGTTTACCATGTTAATAGAACAGCTTTTATAATATGTTTAGAATGGCTACAGAATTCATAGAAAAATAATTTTCAATTACTATATTAATTTGAGAGCCAACCATAAAATACATGAATGATTTCTGCTTCTCCAGCTCCATATAATATTGCAACATTCACTATCTTTGATATGCATTGATCTCCAGTCTATTGATTTCCAAGTGCTACTGCCTAGCTATACGTATTTTAAACAGATGGACCATGTTGCAATTGTTTTTTACATTTTTTCATATTAAATCAAATTTTTTTTTATTCAGTTTTGGGAACAAACGTAACACCTAATACCATTTCAAAACTGATAACTCAGATACAAACTATGCAAGAAAACCATACAACACAAAAGTTATTTGGTAATGTGTATGTATATATATACATAAATATACGTATATATATATATATATATATATAT
>NC_068998.1:34047512-34052781 GCF_001194135.2 Octopus bimaculoides
AATAACATAAATAGTATATAATTATATGTATATATCCAAACATATATGTACATACCGACATCTATATGTATACATACAAGCATATATGGGTACAGGACATCACAAAAAATGTTAAACACAATGAGATACAAAAACATAAAGACGAAGACAGAAAATGAACTTTTTTTCGAACAACGAAAAAACAGAGAAATGAGACATGCAACATAAAGAATATTTCCCTTCTTCAGTTGTCCCTGCTCCATCTACTCCGCGTTTTGAAGGCAAGGACAATATGCGACTTCATTGGAGCAGTCCTTCTTGCAAGCAAATTAACTAAATTTAGAAATTTTTGTGGAGGGTGAAAGTGTAAACAAGAACAGGACAGTGAGAACAAGACAGAACAGTGAGAACAAGACAGAACAGTGAGAACAAACGGTAAGAGCTGTTAGGCCAAGACGATAGAAAAATTATTTTGAAGGCTAGTTTGAGAGTGAAAAAATTTGTGTCTTCTCTATAGGCAGGCAGACACAAACATACACTTATGTGCTTGTGTGTATGTGTGAGTGTGTGTGTGTAATGTCATAAATGACAGAGAAACAGTGTGATGAAATTTTTTATTTTGCTGTAAGAAATTCTAATAGCATGACAGATTGTTTCATAACTTAAAAACATGTAAATAACTTACATTATTAAATTTAATAAGTAAATTACTTACATGCCTGCATTAATGCAACGTGAAAAATAATAATGCAATATTTAAGCTTTTTTTATGAGTACTACCAGATTACTTAAATCCATATGTTGTGACTTGAATATATATTTATATATATATATATATATATATATACACACACACATACATATATATGTATATATATATATATATATATATATATATATATATATATATATATATATATATATATATATATATATATATATATATATGTATATAAATTTATGTGTATATATATGTATGTATATATAATAATACAAATGGTATGTGCGTGTATGCATATATATACATACATATATGTACATACCTACATCTACATGTATATATAGATGCATATCCGGGTACAGAACATCAAAAAAACATGGACAAAATAGGAACGAGAACATAAACAAGGCACAAAAATAAACGAACATTTTTTACGGACAACAGAATGAACACATAGGAAAACAGACAAGCCACATATGGAACTTTATGCATGCATACACACATATTTGTGCAGAAATATATAGAAAAGAACAATAAGACACAATAATTAAAACAAGATTTAATTTAAAGGAATATGAAAGATTTTGTGGCCTGCTTGGATTGGGTCGTCTATGACACTCCTTAACCATTTCTCAAACGGTATTCCAGTGTAACCAAATACATATTTTGAGACACATGGAGTTGAAAACGTCAACATTTTCAGAATATACTTTTTTAAAAGTTCATTGTTAGTTCTTAATTTAAAATTCACTAATAACGTTACTGTTTATATTCTGTATGTAGCTATTTCCGCATCGTAACTTCTTCACAGAGTTGAATGCAGCAAAGATTGCTTTGGTTGATTTTCAAAGAATGCTGAATCTTAGTTCATCTCTGTTTTCTGCATTTTCTGCCTTATTTTTATGAGGAGGGATTTTATAGTCATTTGGAAGTAATTGTTCTTCCTCTGTTTTTATTGCTCCATATTCAGTTTTCTTTATTAGAGATTTTTCTCCTTTGTTCTTTTCATATTTTAATCTGCTTTTGTTTCTTCCTCATTACATAAAGAAAATATGGTTCTGCAGTTTGGTAGCATTAGAAGGAAAGGTATTTGCTCATCTATTTGTGATACTTCACATGAAGATATTTCCTTTGCTATCTGCAGGTGGTGTTCTGGAAACAGGTTTAGAGTTCTATTTATTGTTGCTGTTGATTTGCATTATTTTCATTTTCCTTGTTTCTGCTTAATTTTTCCAGTTCTTCAAGGCATCCATGAATAAAGTGACAAATGATGTTTTTATACCCTATAACATCAAACTTGTGCTTTTGTCTTGGTGCCTTCTCCTTGGAATAGTTACAGTATGGATTTGTAGCTTTCGAGTGTCATTAGGACTTGCAAATCCATTTTGATACTTTCTGGCCACAGTTCATCTTTCATTAAACCTGCTTAAATTAATTCTCCATATCACAACATAAAAGTCCCTGTGAGCCATAGGTCGATGTTGTCTTCAATGTATTTTATTGTGACTCTTGTGTGTCTTTCACCCATGTCAAACATAAATGTATAATTTGAGGTGTACCCAGTGTTGAACTTCTGTTTTCAATTTTGAAAGTAAAGCAAATAGACCTAAAACTTTTGCTTTTATTAGTTGCAATGATTTCTCCCTTAATGTCTTGGACAGTTTGTTGTACTACTTGGCATGAAGGGAAATTAATCTGCCATCTTCCATCTTTGCAATTTCCTGGATTATCTCCAGCAGTAAAGAAATGCAGTTGGGTTATACAAAATTCTACCATCTACATTTCATTTTCTTGTAACTGAGGTAGGTTAAAAACTTTGTTCACATAGAATGGAACTGAAACAAGGTTTGTCTTCTCAAAGCTAGTATATGAATGAGCAATATTATCTGGAATTGCGTAAGAGTTGCTGGTGTTTTGGTGTTGTTGCAGTCTTTGAAATTTCTTTTATGAATACTTAAAGCATTTTCTTCTTTTAATTGTTCTTTTCTTCTCTTCCTTTGAACTTAGCTCTGTGTTTTGATTTTGTTTGTATTTTAGCCACTGTAGTGTTTTGCTGTGCATCATAAATGTGTGTAGTCGCTGTTTTGGATGTAAAAAGGTAATATGCATAAATAGAATTCTAAAAGTTTTCAAAATAAACCTTTTTTTTTTTTCTGTTGTCAAACTGCTGAGTATCAAAAGACGTGACTTCTTGTGGAATTATAGAGCTTTTAGAAGTTCTCTTCAGAAAATTTCATTTGGTAATACTTAAATAAAATGCATTTTGAAGGGAGAATGAAAAAAAAGGAAGTCTTAACACTGAAGGAGTTATTATGATGAAGATTATGATAATGATGATAATAATGACGATGGTAATGATGATGATGATAGTGATGACGATGACAATGACAATGACGATGATGATGATAATGATGATGATGATGATGATGGTGACAATGGTGTGGTAGTGATGGCAGTGAAAGTTTTGTCACAGTTATTGTTTACAGAGTCTGGTTTATCTGTGAGGCTAGGCCTATAAAAGTTATTTGAACAAGGATGTACTCTATGTAGGAATAAATATGCTACATACTGTATCATATTAAAATATAGAAAGCATTTTCGCAATACAGGTTTTGTTATTTAACCCTTGGTCAGTGCTTTCCAAACAGATTTATAATTCAAAATAAGCATTCTACTAGTGATCATTTCATTTTTCTTGGACTGCCCTTTCTTAGTAGGGTTTACAGTATTTTGCATTGGCATTGAAAAGGCTTTGTTCCCATGATGTTTCCATGATGGATAATATTTCCCATATTATTTCCCACTATTTCCCATATTATTGAGAGGAAGCTGGAATTTATGGATGAATATTTTACTAGCTTGTTTCTAAATGTTACAATTACAATGAATCTGCTTCTGAAGAGAGCCAACAGAAAATGTAACAATATGCTAACTTACTTACCAAGGTAATAATATGCTAACTTACTTACCAAGGTAATGATATCATTTTCAAATATGAATAGGTGCAGGCATGGCTGTGCAGTAAGAAATTTGCTTTCCATGTGGTTCCAGGTTCTGTCCTACTGCATGGCACCTTGAGCAAGTGTCTTCTACTATAACCCTGGGCTGACCAAAACCTTGTGAGTGTATTTCGCAGACAGAAACTGAAAGAAGCCCATTATATATATATATGTGTGTGTGTGTGTTTGTGTCTGTGGTTGTTCACCACTGCTGCTTTAGAACTAGTGTTGGTGTGTTTACATCTCTTTAACTAAACAATTTGGCAAAAGAGATTGATAGAATAAGTACCAGGCTTAAAAAGAAGTACTAAAATACTAAAATGTGACTAAAACACTTCAAGGCAGTACCCCAGCATGGCCACAGTCTAATGACTGAAACAAGTAAAAGATAAAAGAAAAGTGGTTCTTATGCCATGATGGAGATGTTGATTCTAACATTTAAAGTAAGGCTGCTCTACAAAGAAATAGGACATTTCTCATTTTCTCCAAAGATAGGAACTGCTTGAAATGTTAGAATTCATATTTCTGTTCTGGCACACAAACTAATTTATAATGAGCCAATAAGGGTACCTTTTTGAGGGCAACCAGATCACCCTCAAACTATTTAGAAAAAAACAAACACATTGGATAAATATATTATGTATGAAAAAGACTTGATGGTCATGGTTGAAATGCCCTTGATAAAAAGCTTGCTTGATCAGCACTCGTGTGGGTTATACAAGAGCAAAACTAATAACAGCAGCAATCATTTCATAACTGCCATAGACCTTCTCTAGTTCTCTCAGTCTCAAATATTATCTATACTAACATTCTCTTGAACATATCTAAATGATATAAACTGCAGAATATAACAAATTATTCATCAGAAAAATGCTGTAAAAGGAATAATGATTATGAAACATTACTATTATAAAAACTGCTTAAAGAATTTATTAATATATTTGGCAGCCATTAAATAGCTGTCACTTGTTGCTGCTAATTCTTTAAAGTGTCTGGAATTCTTTCAACAAATGTCACGTAACAATTGTGATATATTCTACTCAATATTATAGTTCTCTTTAAGGGCATCTTATCATGAATAGTAAGTGTGCAATTTCAAATCTACCTCTTCCTGTCTAGTTCTGTTCATTCTGTGCCAAATGTGAATGCTTCTGTCCATTTCAGTATCTACTGAAGAATAAAGCTAATAAGATGAACCGATTTTCTTACACTCTGTCGCCACAATAATGAATGGAACCAAATGACTACATTACCAGCAACATCTATTCGCACACACTCACACACACACACACACACACACACACACACACACAAACAAACACACACACACACACATACATACATACACACAAGACAACTTTAAACTTCTCCCTTATTGCCATGCAAAATCATTCTCATTTCCATAATAAAACAAATAACCATTCCTTTTTCAAAGTAGCTGTGGGAAATGTTTGACTATAATTATTGTACTATTCATACACACATACATGCATGCATACTTACATACATACTTACACACAAACACACACACTTATACATACACACATACATGCACATACATGCATACATA
>NC_068998.1:34052830-34055148 GCF_001194135.2 Octopus bimaculoides
TTAATTAATAAATCAATTAATAATTAATAATTTTTACCAAGCCCATCGGTATGAAAGCACCATTATTGGTGGAGAACTTATTCAAAAGTTCATATATTTATAAATATATGAACTTTTGAATAAGTTCTCCACCAATAATGGTGCTTTCATACCGATGGGCTTGGTAAAAATTATTAATTATTAATTGATTTATTAATTAATAAATTGATAATCCTTTACCCTTTTAATTTGTAATATATATATAGATAGATGTTGGAAGTGCAATGGCCCAGTGGTTAGGGCAGTGGACTTGTGATCGTGGGATAACTGTTTCGATTTCCAGACCGGGCATTGTGAAGTATTTACTGAGCGAAAACACCTAAAGTTCCACGAGGCTCTGGCAAGGGGTGGTGGCAAACCCTGCTTTACTCTTTCACCACAACTTTCTCTCACTCTTTCTTCCTGTTTCTGTTGTGCCTGTATTTCAAAGAGCCAGCCTTGTCACACCCTGTGTCACGCTGAATTACCCCGAAACTATGTTAAGAGTACATGTGTCTGTGGAGTGCTCAGCCACTTACACGTTAATTTTACAAGCAGGCTGTTCCACTGATCGGATAAACTGGAACCCTTGTCGTCATAACCGACAGAGTGCCACAACAATATATAAATAGATGAGTAAATAAATGCATATGTATATGCATATACATAAACATATATGCATATGTATATATATGTACATGTATGTGTATACACATGTATATATGTACATGTATATATATATATATATATATATATATATATATATATATATATATATATATATATATACACATATATATATATATATATATAATGTATGATGTATGTATGACTATACATATATGCAAATGTGTATATATACATACGTAATATGTGGATATATATGAGTATGTATAGATATATATGTGCACATACATGTGTGTGTGCATGTGTATGTGGATGTGTGTAACAGACACACACATGCATAATCATATATCTTACAATATCAAGCAGACTCAAAGTCTGCTTAATATTCTTTTTATCATTTTTAATCATTCCATGTAGAGAGAGAATTACTATGCCAGCCAAACTTATATTATCCATACCATTTAACCTTCATTTATTGCTTTCATTGTATAAGTGTTCTATTTGTTCCTATTGATATTTTTTTTATTTTCATGTTCAGTATTTGAACCTCCCTATCATGAATTTCTTTCTTTTTATCTCCCATCAGAGATTAATTCTTGTCTTTATTTATATTCCTCTTCTAAAATAAATGAACTTAACATATTTATCAGACTATATTCAAATGATTATTTTAAAAGCTGACTACTTTAAATACTAACGGCCAGGCATGATTGCATTGTTAAGAAGTTTATTTCATAGCCACATAGGACTTGGTTTGATACTACTGAGTGACAATTAAAGAATGTGTCTTCTAGAAAAACCTATGGATTCTGTAGGTGGGAAATTCCTCTCCCAGTTACAGTTCTGGCTAATGTTTCTTCTGTAAAAGACAAGCTGTTAACCATGCAGGCAATTCACTATTCATACCTTTTATAATAACTAAGAGAAAAGCAAGACCAATATTATTTGACACAAGTGTTCATGCAGGTGTTGTGTTAAAATGCTGAAGCAAGTGCAAGACATCCCATCTAGTACTCTAACTTCCATTATTCATGGCTCAGGATTAACAATTCTATTATTATTATTATTATTATTCAGTAATTTTATTTTTATAGCGTGCTTTCACTTCACTACCGAGTGCAGCTCTGTGTGCCTTGGCTATGTGCTGTGGTTTGCTGTGATGCTCTTATGGTTACTGCATTGAAAGTGTTTTGTATAAGATGTGTGCAGTGCCCAGTAGGGTAATTTTCTGTATGTTATATATATTTGTAAGTCCTGGTGTTTTTGTTATGTATTTGTCGATAGGAATTGTTTCTGCTTTTAGATTCCACATTCGAGTTACCTCTATTTCCAGGTCTTTCTATTTTTAAAGTTTTCCCATTTCTTTTAGAGAGCCGTTGTCATCTGCTGGTATTGATACATCAATTAGAAAGTATTTTTTTCTTCATGATCTCTGACAACTATATCCGGCCTATTGGCCTTAATTTCTCTGTCTGTGTATATTGGCATATCCCAGAGTATGGTTGCTTTCTCGTTTTCTGTGACCTTTTCTGGCGTGTGTTTATACCATCTTTTTTCTGTTGTTATTCCATAGTGTTGGCATAGCTTCCAGTGTATATAGGTCCCAGCTCTGTCGTGTCTGTGAATATATTCCTTCTTAGCCAGGACTGGGCAGCCAGAGATAATATGATTTA
>NC_068998.1:34055998-34071030 GCF_001194135.2 Octopus bimaculoides
GAGCTGTTTTCAGTATTGATCTAAGTCATCTATAGTATTCTTTCTTCATTTTCTCTTTCATTTGTGTGTGTTGTATCATATCTAGTTCATTGATTCCTAAGTATCTGTATGTCCGGCTTTGGTCTAATTCTCTTATTTCATTGGCTTTATCTAGTGTAATGTTGCTACTCTTAACTAGTTTTCCTCTTTTCAGGGTTGCTTTGGCACATTTTTCTAATCCAAATTTCATATCTATTTCCCTGGTAAATCCATGTACTGTCTGTAGTGGTGTTTCCAGCTGTATATCATTTGTTGCATATAGTTTTAGGTCATCCATATATAAAAGGTGGCTGATTGTTTTGCTGTAACATTTGTATCGGCATCCAGTTCTATTTAGTATGTCAGATAAAGGTGTTATTATTATTATTATTATTATTATTATTCAGTCATCTTATTTTTATCACGTGCTTTCGCTGCACTACCCACCGCAGCTCTGTGTGCTTTGGGTATCTGCTGTAGTTTGTTATGATGTTTTTATTTTTACTGTATTGAAAGTGTTTTACGTAGGATGTGTGTGGTGCCTAGTAGTACTATTTTCTCTATGTTATATATACTTGTTAGTCCTAGTGTTTTTGTTATGTATTTGTCTGAATATTTTTTATCATACCTAATGTGCCTACTATGGTAAGAATCGTTTCTGTTTTTAGACTCCACATTCGAGTTACCTCTATTTCCAGATCTTTGTATTTTGAAAGTTTCTCCATTTCTTTTAGAGAAACATTGTCATCTGCGGGTTTTGATACTTCGATTAGAAAGCATTTCTTTTTCTTGATGATCTCTGACAACTATATCTGGCCTATGGCCTTAATTTTTCTATCTGTGTGTATTGGCATATCTCAGAGTATGGCTGGTTTCTCATTTTCTGTGATCTATTCTGGTGTGTGCCTATGCCATCTTTTTTCTGTTGTTATTCCATAGTGTTAGCCTAGCTTTATAAATATACGATGCCCAGTATACTCATCATGACTACCCGCCTGATAAGGGTACACCAGGCACATGCATCACAACCACATGTAAATGGTGATCTCATATCATGATAAATAGCACGTGACCATGCAGGTGAGGCCAGTTAGAATTTTCTTCAGATTGAGTTGCCCATCCCACTTAAAAGGTCCTTGAATAAGTTTTGTTTAAGGATGTTGAAAAAAACACCCAGGTTTCCAGAAATTAATATTATGGTTGTTTTCACATTCTGAGTTCAAATTCTGCTGTTGTCAACTTTGCCATCCATCCTTTGGGTTGATAAAATAAGTACTAGTTGACTACTGGGGTTGATGTAAAACTTTCAGGCCTTGTGCCTTTAGCAGAAATGATTACTATTACTACTACTATACAGTGAATCAGTGATTAGCCTAAAGGTAACTTGTAACCAATAATTCTATTGTTTACTGAATGTGAAATAAAATACTTAAAATACATACTAAATCTACTATGCTTTTCTAAACATACTGGGTTTCATTAGCTCTCTTGTGGGCAGCCTATATAAAAAGGAACCTCTACTGAGCTGCTTAATTAGTAAGAAATAGTGATCATATCTCTTTGAAATTACACACTACCACCTTAATAAAGGAAAGATACATTGAATAATATAGTTTTTTGTGTGTGTGTGTCCGTGTGTGTGTGTCCGTGTGTGTGTGTGTTGTGTGTGTGTGTGTGTGTGTATGTGTGTGTATCCGTGTGTATGTGTGTGTGTGTGTGTGTTGTGTGTGTGTGTCTGTGTGTGTGTATGTGTGTGTGTGTGTGTGTGTGTGTGTGTGTGTGTGTGTGTGTTTGTGCGAGCATGCATGGGCATGTAAAAAAGATTAGATAGTCGGGATTGAGACACCTTTGATTACAGATCGTTCAGCCAACATTTACTGGGTCTAAACAATAGTAACAACAAAAAAATCCCACTTATTTGTCATATAGTCAAAGTTATATCAGGAAGGTTCAGTTTCCTTTTCAGGATTAGAAATTAACTCCACTTTATAAGATGCTAACCATATTCCTGACGTCTAACTCCAAATAAAAACTGGCTGATTAGAAAAATCTTCACTCACCAACTACAGTCTCTTGCTTGCAAACAGTATTTTCTCTTCTTCTCTTTTTCAGCTATAGTGGCAACAGGTGTCACTCCTCTAAGTTTATTTACTGTGTAAAAATCCTGCTCATCTCTTCCCTTTTATGCTCACTAGTTTCATACTCCTTAGATCTTGCAGTTAGCCCAAAGATTTTCCTTTCCAACATTGTATCTACTGGCAATAAAGACCTTCAGTACATTTTCTCTTAGCTGCTGACTATGAAATGTTGAAAATTAGAATTAGCTATAACTTTAAACAAATAACAACACTTTAATAAATATATTCACCCATACTTAACTGTTGTTTCTCATGTGAATGACATTGCTGAGAAATTAATCTCAGTGTTATTTATTTCTAAAAATATAACTTTCAACATCTTTTTTCACATCAAGTCCTACTTTGTGATTGTTTTTCCCTATGTTTGTTGAAATGGTTAACACAACTGTAATCATTAAGCTAATATTTCTCCTCTCTTCATCACATTAATATTTCTCATTAGATATCATTACATTTTTCCTAGAAGCTTATCACTGCTTCTTAGTGCAGTGATCAACTTTATTTAATTGTTATAGCTTACCAAACTTCTTTTCATCACCATTCGAGGAAGCAAGGAAAACTTCCTATCACTCCACAAGTAAACAAAAACTTTTATTAATTTAATGTGTTATCACAGCTAGCAGTGGTCAATCAACACACTGGTATCTGTTTACAATTGGCTGAACTGTATGATACAGATGTCAGCAACAAGAAATGGCAAACTTCCACACGTCTAAGAAAGGTGAAATAAGATTGCACTTTTTTGTTAATGGCATTGATAATAGAAATGAAGAGAAAGAGTTAATACGTTCAGGATTTGAAAGCTGGTCACAAACAGATCAGCTGTATCAGACTTGTATGTACACATCAAACTATTTGCCTCAAAGCACCTATCAAGCACAAAACAAATTTTTAAGGAAAGAGTATAACTGATCAAATGAATTTCAGAATATTACTGGTATTTTTTTTATTGACTCTTAATATCAAAGATCATACCAACTCTTCAAATTGTAGTTAAGAATGTACAAAGTTCTTCTTAGAATGTACAAAGATCAGACCAAATACTTGAGGTGTGTCATTTCTCTCAGTACACTTCCCCAAGCTTATTAAATATATTGGTTTCTTGCACTGAGACAAAGTCTCAAATTTAGAGGGAAAGGTAAATTTGATGATATAGTGCACAGCATATAAATGGTATTTATTTCATTGATCTCAGTGGGCTGAAACTTAATAATTACCAAAAGCATTTCTAAATTCCTGAGCATATTACTTCAATGGTATTCAATATTAACTTCTTTGATTTTTAAATTAATGGTTTTTACAGTTTCCTTGGCATCTATTACTGAATTAAGCCTTTTTATGCTTCAAGATGGTGTATTTCAATGTGTGTAGTTTACATTTCCATGATGTCATTAGCTCTCTATGCATAATAAATTGGTTAAGAAGTCAATCTTATTAGTAAAGCAGTTTCACCATCTAAAAATACATAGACATCTTACTTATTTTCAAAGCCATTGACTATCATTACAAGATATATGAGAGAAAGTATTAATTCTAGTTTTAAATTGAGTTTCACATAGATTGTCTTCAATTACTGCCATATTTCCCTATCTTTTCCAATGAAAATATTAATCTTACTTGAAGATAAGTATAGTGGAAGGAACATGATGATTTTAACTTTGAAGTAGTCGTATTGCTATAAATTTCATCTTATCTGTCTCACAAGCCTACTTGATAATAATATGAAGAAGTAAGTCATGTTTGTAAATTCAATTTTTAACCTGATACATTACCATTGTCACTATCAACTCTATTACTGCTGTTATCATCTACGGCACCAACAGACCATCGTTATCATTATCATCATCATCATCATCATTGAAATGAAGACAAAAATCTTGGTGGACATGTTCAATGCTTTGTTGAGCAAAATTGTATAGTTTCAGTTCAGTTCTATATAGTGTAGTTTGACAACTTTCCTGTGCAACATGACAATAGATAAGTTATTTGGTCAACAAAATAGTATAAATGAGTATTACTTGATAATATGCAAACACACAAATCAACATTAATATTGGTTTCAAATTTTGGCACAAGACCAGCAATTACAGAGGATGGGGTAATTTGATTACTTTGATCCTAGTGCTCAATTGGTGCTTATTTTACCAACTCTGAAAGAATGAAAGGCAAAGTTGATACTAGCAGCGTTTGAACTCAGAATGTAAAGTTGGAAGAAATGCCACAAAGCATTTTGTTTGGTGTGCTAACGATTCTACCAGCTTCAGAGCCTTCAAATTAACAATCATAATACCATTGTATTACCTCCTCCTCCTCCTCTTCTTCTTCTTCTTCTTCTTCTTCTTCCCCCTCCTCCTCCTCCTCCTCCCCACCACCACCACCCTCATCTGAATCACCATCTGAATCATCATCTGAATCACTATCTAAATCAGAATCAGAACCATCATCAGCATCTTTTCTATAGTTTGAAATTTTGTTATGGTTCTTGTCATTTTTTCCATCATGTCTAAGTTGATTTGATACTGATGTCTCTGCATGACTTCTATTCATTGCATTTTCCAAACTCTTAATACATGAAACAAAACAATACATTATAAAATATTTCATTCAAGAATGTACTCTTACTGTCTTTTAAACTGAATTTTTATTTTAATGGAAAGTTCATTCACAGACTGCATTGAAACTTTTATGGTAGTTTTGGAGTTACTGTGATGTTATGGACTTCAAAAATTGGCACTGTGTTTGCTTTTAATTTCTCGTTATTTCAAATTTATTATTTTGGTACTTTGAAAAATATTTTCTGTTGTCCTTTAAAAAGATTCTCGCAGTGATATACTTTGATTAGTTTATTATCTGGCATGTAGCTAGATTTTGAATCACTAATTTTGTTCTAATTTTTGGAATATTAGGAAAATTCTGTTACATCATGTCAATCATGACAATGAATTCATTCTTTATAAAAGGTTATTTCTATTTTCACTCGAAGACAATTTGTGACTTATAACTCTTTGAAACAAGTGTAGATTTGTGATCAGTGCTAAAGTCTCAATCAGATCTATGAAAGTTGGGACTCATAAAAGAAAGCATACACAATAAAGTTGCAAAGGAGAAGGGGAAACTTGTGCTCACATGATAAAATTTGATGTTAAAGCAATCGAGAAGATAGTGGTGCAGTCATCAAAGCTCATTTAAAAAGTTTTAAACATCATATGTTTAGTATAACTTCTTTTTCAACTGATAATAGAAGGAAATATTTATCAGAGATAGGCTAGGAAAAAACAATTTTTTTTTTATGATCGGTACCAATGTATAGCCAATATTTTATGTTAGCTGTTTTATTGAATATTTAATGCAAAAGTTTATATCACCTGTTTCATTGTATATTTGGTGTAAGAAGTTTATATCATTTATTCTGTTTGATATTTGCTGCAATGATTTGTATTGACTGTGCTATTGGTTATCTGCTTAACACTAAAAGGCAGGGACAGAAAATGAGATAATAATGAGTCTGCGATTAACATAGACATCTTTCCTGAATCCATTTTTTCTGTAAATGATTGAAACTTTCAAATTCTGTGGAAATTAATGGTAGCTGTATTAATGATCACACTTCAATCGCAGATGTAATTTGTTTGCTATTGAAATCAGATAATCTCCATTTCAAGATTTCTTGAGTTATTAAATAACTCCTTTTTGCACTGGACCTATGCCAAACTATAATTGGAAAAATTAAAATGATCCAGCTGTTAGTAGTACATCTAAAGAGACTGAATCAATGAATAATTCCATGCCCCCATAGCCCTTTTGAACTGCTGAACTTTATGACACACATATTGATATTTTGGATATGGAATGCATTTTGTATTCTATGTTTATAATTCTTTTATATGACAGGATTAAGAATTATCAGTTTAAATGATTTCCCTCAATATGTATGTAAGAATTCACCACTTTCAGCTGTTTTTGCTTGAATTGGTTTTCATTCTTAAAATTTTTAAATATTGTATTAAGGACAATTGTCTTTCTGTATATACAGTCAAGATTTCAGTAACACCACTGAGTAGAGCTAACATTGGTGTTGCTTTGCCTTTCATTCTTTTGGAGTTGATAAAATAAAGTAAGAGTCAAGTACTGGAGGTAATGTAATGGACTTACTCTCTCCTTAAATCTGATGGCCTTGTGCAAAAATTAAAAAGAACTACTACTACTACTACCACCACCACCACCACCATTACTACTACTACTACTACTACTACTACTACTACTATAAAAGGCAGCAATCAGGCCGGAGTATTTGAATGTCAAATAGAATATTTTGCAGTATTTGTATTGAATCTCTCTGCACTTCATCAGGTTCAAACCCTGCTGGCATTGACTTTTCCTTTCATCCTTTTGGTTTCAGTTAAATAAAAATAAAAAAACAATCAAGAACTGGGGTTGATGTTATCAAGTAAACCTTCCCTCACTCCTAAATTTTGCTTGCTTAAATTAGAAACAATTATTAGAGTGATAGATCATCCAAATCCTTAGTTTGTCAGACAAACATTTCTTCCAGCTCTTTATGTATTCAGATGCTGCCAAGGTTGACTTTGCCTTCCATTCTTTCAGGTTTGATAAAATAAATACCAGTTGAGCAGTGGGGTTGATGTAATCAACTATCACCACAAAAAGTTACTGGTCAAAATTAGAAAGAATTATTATTATTGTCGTTGTTGTTCTTGCTGCTGTTTTTGACACACTCAGCTTGCTAGAAGTGTCATTAATCTACCAGCTATTCATTTCTCATGAATCAAGGTGGCATATTCTTTGCAAGCCTCAAGGGCCTTGTGGAAACTCCTTGCGCTAATAAGTAATGCTGTTTTCTGTATGTGCTCTATTTTCATTTTTATACCTATTTTCCCTCATTATACCTAGGGCATCTTCAATTATTAACATAATAAACACTCTTTCATGGACCATCGCATTTTGATTTCTATCTTCAGAGTTCCAGATCTTGTCAGTTTTTCTCTTTCTTTTTTGATGTTTCTGTCAGTGGCCTGAGAACGAAATTTGCTAAGTGGGTACAAACCCAGGTCCCAATTTTTTAATGGAAAATGTGAATATTTTTCAATATTAATATCAAAACAAATGCGAGTATAATAATAAATTTTATTGTTATGGGGGGGGGGGCTGAAATGTTCGTAGGCTGAGCAAGACACTCTCTTGGAATGTGACCAAATGAAGTTCATTTTTTAATATAGTTCCTCTTATTGTCCACACACTTCCATTAGTGTTGCAATGCTTGGAGAGCATTGATGAAGAAGCTATCTTATTGGCCAAAAAAGTCATCAACAGCAGATAAGATGCAATACCAGCACCCTGCTAGATGTTTTTCCATGTTGGGAAATAGATGATAATCAAATGGAACCAAATCACTAAAACAGGGAGGGTGATCAACCAGTTCAAAGCTAGTCACACACAGCCATTGAAACCAAGGACTTGTTTTGCTGAAGCATTTGTCCTAATGAAAGAAGACCTCCTTCATCAGTTTTTCTGGGCGTTTGGTCTTGATAGTCTTTCGTAAGTGCCCGGACAATTTGGCATAGAACTCCCATTGATGGTGTGATCATTTTCAAGTGGTTATGGTAGTAGCATGGTAATGATGATGATAATGGGTCAGTTGTGGTATTCAGAGAAAATCAAGAATGTAGATAGCTGGACAGTGAATGGCTTTTCATTGTGGACTTTAATAAGTCATCAGTTGTGCTAATTCAAAGGAGTGGCCATGGCTGCTGATCATGTTGTTGTTGTTGTTGCTGCTCCTGACTGGCTGCCATGCTGGTGACATGTAAAAAGCACCATCCAAACATGGCTGATACCAGTGTCTCCTGACTGGTTCCCATGCCGATGGCACATAAAAAGCACTATTTGAACGTGACCAATGCCAGGCCCACCAAACTGGTTCCTGTGCTGGTAGCATGTAAAAAGCACCCACTACATTCTCGGAGTGGCTAGCATTAGGAAGGGCATCCAGACTTAGAAATATCGCCATATCAGACTGGAGCCTGGTGCTTCCAGACTTCAGTCAAACCATCTAACCCATGCCAGCATGGAAGACGGACATTAAATGATGATAATGATGATGATGATGATGATGATGATATATATATATATATATATATATATATATATATATATATATTTAATTTTGATGTTGACGATGCATTAGATCAGTCTTATATCTTTCTAGAAAACTCCCTTCAGAATTTTATAACCAGCTTCATCAGTAAACGTTTTGGACTTTTTAATATTTATTTTTGTCCTTTGCTCTTGTTTTGAGAAGAAACCTAACTTCAAGTAATATTTTAGAGATCAATTTTTAGATACTATTTTCTAAACTTGGTAAAGAATGTTGGGGGAGTTAAAATTTTGAGTTTTCACCCCCAAAAACTTTAGGGGGTGTAAGTGCACCACCTGCCCCCATGTTCCTAGGCCCTTGGATTCTGTTGTCCCTTAGGCACATGTTGTTTATGATAAGGGATGTCTTTTCTTCCTTGTCTACCAGCACTTTATTAGGTGTCCAATGTTTTGATTCCATCATCACACTAGATTACAAAATATCAAAGTATTTTTGCTGTGTCATTTTCTACTAAACCCTTTCACTCATGTTCACACCACTTTCTTGCACAAACTTGTTACATAGTTCCCAGAAAATAAGTCTGACATTGTTATGCCTTCTCTTGTATTCTCCCTGGGCCACATTGATGCATTTACTTAGAATATGTCACACTTTCTCTCCAGTTTCACTACACATTCTGTATTTGGGAGATTCTGCAGAATGGTCAATGATTCTGTGCTTGATATAGTTTGTTCTCAACACTGGTCCTTGTGCTGTGAATATCAAGGTGTCTGCTTGAGGTTTCAGGTTATCTTTTTGTGATCAAATCCATCTCTAATCTGGATCTGTTCCTGGGTATCTTTCTCAAGAACTGGCCATGCATCTCCTTATCTTTCCAATAGTTTTCCCTCTAAATTTCTGCCCATTTTTATATGTATGTAAATATGTCCGCATGTGTGTTTGTGTGTGTGTGTACCCTTGTCTTGATATCAGGTGATGTCTGTAAGTGAGTTTCACCATCATATAAGCAATGTCATTCATTTCTAGCTTTATGCGAAAAACATTTCTGGCCATGAGGAAAATATTACTTTGCTTTGAAACAGGTGAGAAAGGGCTTCCAGCTGTAGAAAATCTGCCTCAACAAATTCCATATGAGGCATGCAAGCATAGAAAAGTGGATGTTAAATGATGATGGTGGTGATGATGGTGGTGATGATGATGGTGATGATGATAATGATGATGGTGGTGGCGGTGGTGATGATGATGAAGATGGTTTATTGGCTTATACCTTAACATTTATCTGTATCCTTTGTTTAACCTCAAAAATCTATACTTCTAAAACAGGCTTCAATATTCCATTGATAGAACAAATATGTGGGGTGATATTTGTCAATACCGATTTTCAAAACTTGGAATACGAAAATGATTTGAAGAAGATTTCAATTCAAAATCAAGGAACAAAAGCAAATATCAGTAATATTTATTGTTCTTCTTCAATATTCAGAGCACTGAATGCATGCACAGCTCAACTAACATGATGCTCTGTTGTAATTGGACAGCTGGAATTGGATCAGTATTATATATTTCTGCCAACTTGTTACCAGTTTCAACATATCATGGGAATAACATCCAGTTAAGAACAATCTCTGCTAATTGACTTAATACTAGTTTATGGCTATAAACTAGTATTACAAGAATATAATCTATTTTAATTTTCAGCAGACTTTTGACTAAATTGAAGATGGAATAATGTTTGTCCTTGATTTTTCAATTACAGTTCCTTATATTTGTATTTGTTTAATGAGAGAAAGATACATAATAAGAAAGAAATTTATCGTTCAGTCTTGATAGATTCAATTGTAATCTCTTAATTCCCATATTATTAAATCTCATTGTGACAACTAAATTTGGCAAGCAAACAAATCTTCAAATTGCTAATGTTAATTAAGAAGACAAAAATCACCCAAGGTTAGAAGGTTACGTGTGAAACATCTATTAAGCAATATCACAGGATATGAACAATCTTACATAAACTTGCTAAGATGATAAATATATTTGCTAGAAATAAGATAAGTTGTGTTGACGGTTTATTTTTAGGATATAGTGGGTGGTGTAAGCTGGGGAAAGGAAATGTTGAAGTCCACAGAGTATTTAGGTTTGTCATTTCATAGATTCTGACCTGTAATTGCACTGGCAGTATAGGCAAATAGAATTTCATCATCATAATCAACATCACCACCACTAATCTCATTGTCACTAACACACCACCAGTATCACTGCTTTCACCACCATCACTGCCATCATAGATCTACTCAATCAGAACCAAAATTTAGATGTACCTAAACAACAACAATAACAAGTTATGAAAATAGCACAATGAAAACGCACTGTGTACTCTGAGAACAACAGAAGTACAGGAATACAAAACACTGCATAAATGTCAAAACACTTGTAGCTGTACTCGTTTGATCGATAAAAGACAATAACAATATGACAAATACAATGATAAAAATGAAAATAATGCTTCTAAGATAAGCACTAGGCTTGAAATTTGAAGGAGGAAATTAGTCAATAAAATTGATTTGTGTTTTATCAACCCTGGAGAAATGAAAGAGGAAATAGGCCCTGGTAGGATTTGAATACCACAAGACATTTTGTCAAATGCTCTAATGATTCTGCCAAACCAATAATAATAATAATAATAATAATAATAATAATAATAATAATATTAATAATAATAATAATAATAAAGATCAGTAAATATAAAGACTTGCTAATAGAAATTGAAAAAATGTGGCACCTCAAGGCGACTTACCATACCAGTGATTGTAGGATCTCTAGGAATGATAAAAAAAGGTACTGAAACCTATTTGAAAATGATACCAGGCTTACCATCCCTACAGGAAGTGCAAAAAATCATGCTAACTGGAACAACTCATGTACTGAGAAGAGCATTATCGCTGTGAAAACAACATCCATTCATGAATTTTTTTTTTTTTGTTTTTTGTTCTTAAATACATGTTTTACCTGTGAATTTGTGTGTGTAAACTGGGAATGCATACAACGAGTTTCTCTGCCTTAGGTGTACGGAAAACACTCGGCGAGAAATGGAAGAAAATTTGAAGAAAGAAGAAAAATAACAACATAATAATAATAATAATAATTATAATAATAATAAATGCCCTGATGCAGTACCAGGCAGTGGCTCTCATGGCTTCTGAACTTAATTGATTGGGAGTGTTATCATGTACATTGTTTTGTCCTGGTATAAAAGATGGGCTGGATATAGTCGTCAGAGATCATGAAGAAAAAAATACTTTCTATTTGATGTATCAATACCAGCAGATGACAATGTTTCTCAAAAGGAAATGGAGAAATTTTCAAGATACAAAGATCTGGAAATGGAGGTAACTCAAATGTGGAATCTAAAAGCAAAAAACACTTCTAATTGTAGTAGGCACATTAGGTATGATAAAAAATATTCAGATAAATACAGAACAAAAACTTCAGGACTAATAAGTATATATAACATACAGAACATAGCACTACTAGGCACCACACACATCCTACGTAAAATACTTTCAATACAGTATAAATAAGAACATCACAACAAACCACAGCACATACCCAAGGCACACAGAGCTGCACTCGGTAGTGCAGTGAAAGCACGTGATAAAAATAAGACTACTGAATAATCATAATAATAATAATAATAATATCTTGCTTAGAGAAATGAAAGACAAGGTCATCACTGCATGTTTGAAGTGACTCAAATTTCTCTTGAAATCAAAACTCAAATCAAGGAACCTTGTGACTGCCTTCAACATATGAGCTGTTGCTCTAGTCTGCTATTATGCACCCATTCTGAAATGAACACGAGTGGAGATTAACCAACTTGATTACACTACCCCTGAGACAATGACAATGCATGGTATCCTCCACCCGAAGGTGAACATACACAGGTTCTATATGAAGAGGTGCAAAGGTGGATGTGGGCTGATTAGCATACGGGAGTGTGTCAACAGTGAAAGAAGAAACATGACAGAATATTTGGTTAACAGCAAACAAGACCTGCTACAATATGCTACTAATGCAGAAGGATTTACCAAAAATGGACTTGAGAGTGCTAATTAATTCCGATCATGAATAGCCAATGAGAGAGAAGAAACTCTTCTCTGCATGGAATTACATGGTCAGTTCCACCACGAAGCTAATAATTTTAAAATACCAGGAAGCATCATAGAGGTGGTTCAGTAAGGGTGACATAAAAAAATGAAGACTGAAAACCCAATCATCACTACCCAGGATCAGGCATTGAATACCAACTCAGTGAAAAAGGATATATTCTACATAAGTGCAACAAACTTCTGCAGAATGTGTGGTAAGAGGGTCTAAAGGGTCTAAAGTGTGACTCAAATTATTAGTATTTGTGAAAGTCTTGCGCAGAAAGAGTACAAGTGCAGAAACGACAAGGTAGCCCAAAACCTTCACTGTTTGCTGTGCTGGAAGTATGGAGATGAGGTAACAGGTGCTTGGTACCAACATACATTGGAAATGGTAATGGACAAAAAGGGGAAGGTAAAAATCGTCTGGAACTTTGACTTCCAGACAGACAAGGTGTTAGAGCACCAAAAGACAGATATAGTAACTTTAAAGAGGAAAAAGCAAGAGTGCCTAAAAATCGATGTGGCAATGCCAGGAGATCAACATATTATCATGAAAGAAAGAGAAAAGATTGATAAATATGAAGCCCCGGGAATTGATAGTGCTAAGATGTGGCAACTATGAGAGTCAAACATAAAGGTTGTCTCTGTTGCCATTGGAGAATTGGGTTCAATACCACCCAACCTGAAGAAACATCTGGAAACTTTAGAAATACCCTACAATCTAGGTGTATTACAAAAAGTGGCATTACTTGAAACTGCATGCATATTGCATAAAGTAATGTCCATCTAAGGTCCTTGTTGTGACTTGACAGACAGTGGAAATCCCTGGTAGACACAATACCTTCAATCACGATATTGAATACTGTGCAATGTCTTAAATAATGATGATTATAACAACAAGGATTTCAACATTCAGCATTATTAAGTGATTGAGGCAAGAAGAGCAACCTATTATTGTTATGAAAATAATGACACCTCACTATAATTGATATAGCATCTCAAAATGATAGAAGAGTATAAGAGAAGAAAAGCAAGAGACAGAAAAATAAAAATCCGAAAAGATAAGTTACAAGAGTATAGATCAAAAATAAAGAATTGATATTGTGCCCATGATGATAGGCACCAACTTGGTATATTCATGAAAAAATTAGATCGTATTTGGAGAAGCTTGGAATTGAGGAACCTTAAAGATTCTTAGAAAAGCGCTTGGAGATTTTTACATGTTCAAATGAAAGATACCCAAGATGATCACTAAATTTTCATTCACCAATATCTATGTTAATGAGCTGACTAAATCTACTTAACAACAACAACAACAGCAAAAAATAGCTTTAAACATTGATGAGACACAGGAAGAAAGACTTACTTGGACCAATTACAGAGGATCTAGAAAAGTGACTCTACATAAACCAGTAAGAGCGCCTCCACAAGAAGCAATGTGAGAGCTTCTCCATGAAGCAAAGAAATTTTAGATAAGCCATCTGAGAAGGTTTTAATTTGCTGTTTATTCTACTGTAAATAGCAGCCCATCAAATCTCACCTTCCTATTTAAAAAAAAAAAGACACAATAATGATGCAGTTCTCAATAAACTATGCCTATAAAAAAAAGAGAGAATGGGCATGGTTGGGGTTTTATTGATCATAGGTCTGCTCAACCACGACTGACCTGAGACTATGCAGCAACAATACGTTGGATTCATCTATGATATGTGGCAGTTTACATTAATTTTATAATAATGAGATGATTATTATTATTATTATTATTATTATTATTATTATTGTACAATGTATACACATAAACACTCAAAAGTACACACACACACTTATATGTAGTATTTATTCATCTTCATTTGATATACAAGATAACTGATATTATGATAACACAATTTTATTATTGCTTTCTAGTTTATTTCTTGTTTATTTAAAATCCAACTGCATGGTTTAATTTATCAATCTCATTCATGTATATGCGTATAATAGGTTTATCCATATATAATACTCAAATGATCTACTAATATCAAACTGTTTTATATATATATATATATATATATATATATATATACACACACACACACATGTATACACATGCACCCACATGCATATACATGCACATGCATGTGTGCATATGTATATAAGTACATGGACCAAAGAAAAGTAGTATTTCATACATGTAGTAGAATTTATTTATTCATTTATTCAAATAGACATCTTCTCTCTATTAATATTCACATTTTCCCATTCCATAGAAATTTGCCTAGGCAACATATCTAAGGAAAAAACTACTTGGAGCAGCTGCAGAATGAATCTTTAGTTTCTAATATACACTCACCATACATGCACAGATGCATATGAGTGTGTACATGTGTGTGTGTGTGTGTGTGTGTGTGTGTGTGTGTGTGTGCGTGTGTGTCGACAATTGCTTAGCTGGCTGAAACTTTGAAGTCACTGTCAACAACATTCTTGTTTAAGAATATATATGTATGTGTGTATGTATGTGTATATATGTGTGTGTGTATATATTTGTCTATCTATCTATCTATTTATCTGTCTCTCCTCTCTCTCTCTCTTTCTCTCACTCTCTCTCTCTCTCTCTCTCTCTCTCTCTCTCTCTCTCTC
>NC_068998.1:34071081-34074306 GCF_001194135.2 Octopus bimaculoides
TATATATATATATATATATATATATATATATATATATATAAATGATGTAATTACAAAGAATCAGGAGATTAATACAAGTGAATATTTTTCATTTTTGCAGTCCATTGTACAGCATACTTGATTTAAGTGTGTCCATCGAACGTTTCTCCTGCGTAGACATCTCGCATATTGCATATGCACCAATGGAGGCAAGCAGTGGAAGGAAGGCATCGATTACGAATCCTAACTTAACAGGATCAGAAACAGTAACAGTAGACGAGGTTAAGTCAGATGGAATTTTGCAATTTTATAATTGGGGCATGCTTGCTGAATTTCAAGCTGAGATTGGCAAATCTTTTAGCTTTGTTTAGAAATAGAAAATGCATAGCACGAGCTCAAGTGTGTTTATCTTGTCCCTAAAGAGAATAATCATGGAAAAAAGATGCAATTTATGCATAGAAGAAACATTCTATATTTTCACGTCTAAACACCAGTTGCTTAATAGTAGGTAGGAACAGACCCTAAGATGTATGTACCTTTCCAGAAGGGTATTCAAAAACTTCCATAGAAAGGATTTGTAATTAAGTAATATATCTTGTTTGTCTATATCAGGCAGTAATCAGTAATCTCCATAAGTAAAACTACATATTTGAAAATTCTTGCTACACATATAAAATGTCGAAATTAGATGTAAATTAAAACTTGATTTATATTAGGTAAGATTCTGGTTGGCCTCACAAGTCAGTTCTACATATCTAATAAATTTAAATTATATTTGAATTAGTGACCAGTAATTGTAGCCAATATCTCTGAAACCCATTAATTCCTAATTCAACTAAGACTAATGGCCAAAAAATTATTCTCTCACCTAATTTAAGTTCTAGCATTCTTGATTTGAAATACAAAATAGGACCATTTTAGGGTCAACGTGACACCAGTTTTTATAACCATATCAACTTTGCAAGTCTTCCTTTCACACTCTTTTCCCTCAAAATTTATAGTCACTACCACATATAAGCCTAAATAAAGGGTTTAGTTAAGCCTAAATACCCTCAGTTTGCATCAGACCATGTAAGAGGATGGATACTGAATAAAGTTGCATAGACCAGATGAATATAATAGGATGCAAATGCAAATGTGAGTCAGACACATTTAAATCAAATATGCAGTATAACTGACTGTAGAAATAAAAAAAATTGCAGATGTATTCATTTTAATTGTCTTGGATATACACAGTAAACTATTTATAATCCAGAAAAGCGAACAAGGATTTACCCATCGGATGAAATACAATGAGACTGCCTATTCCAAGTAATCCTAGGTGCTCGTTACCATTGGATGTAGTTAGCTGCAACTTGGATTATAACTGAGTGGTTGAATGGTACCCACCTTGATAATTTATCCCTATCTACTCACTACATACACACACATATACATACATACATACACACATACATACATCTTCGAAATGCCTAGTTTAGAATAGAGGCAGCTGATGAAGGAAAAGTTCCATATGTGGCTTGTCTGTTTTCCTAAGTGTTCATTCTGTTGTCCGTAAAAAAAGTTCGTTTATTTTTGTGCTTTGTTTATGTTCCCGTTCTTTTTTTATCCACGTTTTTTTTTTTACGTCCTGTACCCAGATATGCATCTATATATATACATGTAGATGTAGGTATGTACATATATGTATGTATATGTGCATATGCTCACATATCATTTGTATTATTATATATATATACATGGAGAGAAGTGTATTCCCACGCAGGGAAAAATATAGGAAAATTTGTTTTGGTGTTTGAAAATGCACCTGAATCTCCAAACATGTAGTCGTTTTTAAATTTTGTAATAGATTTATTCAAATACGAAGCTGGTTTTTTTGCTTAACAATGGGGAATATAAATAAATGAATAAATTAAGGGTTTAGGAGAGTTTAAAGTTACAAAGTAAAATTCGTAAAAACATGTTTAAACGATCAAATGTTCATAGAAATTTCAATGAGACTCACAGTGATAGACAGTAAAAGTTTGAATGTTCAGTGAAGATCATAACAAATATACATGAGTGAAAGTTCCGTCGAATTGACTTTTTATTAAAAAAGAAAAAGCGGAGGAGAAAGAGAAAAAGATGGAGAGAAAGTTTTGTTTACAATTTCTGTCGTAGTGCATGAAGGAGTTCTTTTCTCAATTTCAGTCGTAGTACATGAGTTGCTTCATGTTGTTCACTTGTTTGAGTTGGAGATATTATAAGTAAAGTGCGCTTGATATAAATGTTTTTATGGTTAAAGATCAAGTTTTGATTAGTTGTGATGTTGACAACGTGCGTTGTTTTTCACGTGGGTATTTTTGCGTTGGCAAAATCCAGCATTCTGGTTGGTTGACTGCCTGGTGACATCACTTATTTGTCAAACGTTTTCATTCCTTGTTGACCATGGCAAAGGATCAAGTTCTGATTGATTGTAAAGTTTAGTGAAGTCGTTTGTTTTGGTCAAATATTTTCGTTTTAGTGAAAATATTCAGCATTCTAGTAGGTTGACTTCCTGGTGAGAACTTGGTTTTTATCTGGTTATCATCTAGCGTTCCAGTTCGTTGGTTCCCTTATGAAACCACTGGTTCAGTCGACTCAATATTTTGTTTTTGCTTGAGTGTCTGGTTTTGACCTGAACAAATCTCATTGGTTTAGTGTGAGGTGATGTCAGTAAGTGGTGTTTGAAAAAGTGTAAGTTGGGATCCATTTTAAAACGAGGGCGCCAGTTTTCATTTATGTTTTATGTAGTGTTTTTGGTACGGAAAGACTTTCAAACTTCGTATACTTATCTATTTTGTGTTATAGAACAGAAAAATATTTTTGTATTCGAATTTATTTCATGTAAAAAATTGTCTTATTTCGATAATTTCTACTAATCACTGATGTCTATTCAGTTGAAAACAGTTAGCGCTGTAACGGTGTATATCGTATTAATCCCATAACCCTAACCCTAACTAGACTGTTAACCGTAACCCTAACCCTAAAACTAACCCTAACTCTAGAATCCGAACTCTAAAATTGTTACACACATAGATACGCACAGCGTAATTTATTATATAAACAATATATGCGTATAAATTACGATTAAACCGAATGAAATATGTCACAGGGAATAACATTTTTATGACTCTATTGAGCTGAATAGACGTCAGTGATTGGTTGAAATTACAGAAATACGACAACTTTAACATGGAATAACTTGCGAATTCCTTTTTTTTTTTT
>NC_068998.1:34074392-34076637 GCF_001194135.2 Octopus bimaculoides
TTTTTTGTTAAGAAGACTAAGAGTAAAAGATGTTTTATGTGACACATTCTACCAGTGTCCCAAGTTTCAAAGTGTTTCGTTAGTGTTTCGTTAAGAAAATACTGGCGCCCCCGTTTTAAAATAGATCCGTAAGTTGTTATTGTACAATAATTTGGAGTTGGGCTTTCGAATCCTCGAGGAACTCTGTTACTTAAACTTTTCGATTTATATTTGTTCTCTCAGTTGCTTTCCATGAATAAATTGTGGGTGTTTTCTCTTTGTGTGTTATTATCGGATATTTAATTGTGATTCATATACGTGTGTTGTTGTTGTTGTTGTTATTATTATTATTATTATTATTATTATTATTATTATTATTATTATTATTATTCAGTAGTCTTATTTCTATCACGTGTTTTCACTGTATTACCGAGCGCAGCTGTGTGTGCCTTGGGTATGTGCTGTGGTTTGTTGTGATGCTCTTATTTTTACTGTATTGAAAGTGTTTCATGTAGGATGTGTGCAGTTCCTAGTAGTGCTATTTACTGTATGTTATATATACTTGTTAGTCCTGGTGTTTTTGTTATGTAGTTGTCTGAATATTTTTATATCATACCTAATGTGCTTACTACAATAGGAATTGTTTCTGTTTTTAGACTCCAAATTCGAGTTACCTCTGTTTCCAGATTTTTGTATTTTGGTAATTTCTCCATTTCTTTTTGAGAAACATTGTCATCTGCTGGTATTGATGCATCGATTAAAAAGCATTTCTTCTTTTTGATGATCTCTCACAACTTTATCGAACCATAGTGTTAGCACTGCTTCCAGTGTATATAGATCCCAATTCTGGCATGTCTGTGAATGTATTCCTTCTTAGCTAGGATTGGGCAGCCAGAGACAATATGATTCATTGTTTCTTGTCCATCTCTACATATTCTACAGTTACTTGTATTTCTTTTCATTACATGTTTTTGGAAATTTCTCCAGAGAAGGCTTTGATCTTGTGCTACAATTAAAAATCCTTCAGTCTCTGCTTTGAATCCTGAGTTTCTCAGCCATTGTTGGGATTTTGCTTTGTCTATTTCTTTTCTGTTTAGTTTAACCCAGTATTTGCCATGAAGGGGCTTTTCTTGCCATCGTTTTATCATGATCCATTGCTGTTCCAGTTTTGGTTTTGATTTCAGTTGTTTTACAGCTTTTGGTGTTTCCTCTTTTTCTTCATAGTTGTTAGGTACTATGACTTCTTGTTTGTATTTGTCAGCTTCCTTAAAGACTGAAAACAGTTTTTTGTTTTGTTCATGCTTTGTGGCTGTTTGTATTAGTTTTCCTTGCTTTTGAAGTAGGTATTTCTGTAGTCCTATGGTGGTTATTTTGTAATAGTTTTCTAGATATATAAGGTCTCTACCACCTTCCATATGTCGTAAATATAACCTTTCTATGTCAGATTTTGGGTGGCGCATCCTAAATCCTATGATTTTTTTTGTTGTTTTACTGTCTACTTTGATTGGTTCAATTAGTGTCCAGTTGAGAATATTGTAGCTGTAACTGGAATGGCTAGTGTGTTGATACATATTATCATGTTTTTTTGCATTGAACTCTGTTTTCAGTATTAATCTAACTTGTCTATAGTATTCTTTTCTTATCTTCTCTTTCATTTGTGTGTGTTGTATCATATCCAGTTAATTGATCCCTAAACATTTGTATGTCCGGATTTGGTCTAATTCTTTTATTTCATTTGCTTTATCTAGTGTGATGTTGCTATTCTTAACTAGATTTCTTCATTTCAAGGTTGCTTTGGCACATTTTTGTAAGCCAAATTCCATGTTTATTTCTTTGGTAAATCCATGTACTGTCTGTAGTGGTGTTTCCAGCTGTTTATCATTTGTACCATACAGTTTTAGATTGTCCATATATAAGAGGTTGCTGATTGTTTTGCTGTAACAGATGTATCCACATCCAGTTCTGATTAGCATGTCAGATAAAGGTGTCAGTGTCAAGCAGAAAAGGAGTGGCGAGAGTGTGTCTCCCTGGAATATTCCTCTTTATTTTTGTTTGCAGGGCATTGATCTAAGTGTTTACTTAATGAATCTTCTTGGTGGTGAGGTCCCAAATCTGTTTCTTGTGCACCATCAGTCTGTCCCTCAAGGTCAAGCTCATTTGACCTACATACACACACACACACACATATATGTATGAGTGTGCATGTGTGTATACATATATATGTATGTGTATATATATATATATATATATATATATATATATATAT